>NC_069499.1:5537446-5722446 GCF_027579735.1 Bombina bombina
ATAGATAATAGATAGAGATAGATGATAGATAAATAGATAGATAATAGATAGAGATAGATGATAGATAAATAGATAGATAATAGATAGAGATAGATGATAGATAAATAGATAGATAATAGATAGAGATAGATGATAGATAAATAGATAGATAATAGATAGAGATAGATGATAGATAATAGATAGAGATAGATGATAGATAAATAGATAGATAATAGATAGAGATAGATGATAGATAAATAGATAGATAATAGATAGAGATAGATAGATAGATGATAGATAGATAATAGATAGAGATAGATGATAGATAAATAGATAGATAATAGATAGAGATAGATGATAGATAAATAGATAGATAATAGATAGAGATAGATGATAGATAAATAGATAGATAATAGATAGAGATAGATGATAGATAAATAGATAATAGATAGAGATAGATGATAGATAAATAGATAGATAAATAAATAGATAGATAGATAAATAGATAGATAATAGATAGAGATAGATAGATACATAGATAGATAGATAGATGATAGATAGATAATAGATAGAGATAGATGATAGATAAATAGATAGATAGATAGATGATAGATAGATAATAGATAGAGATAGATGATAGATAAATAGATAGATAATAGATAGAGATAGATGATAGATAAATAGATAGATAATAGATAGAGATAGATAGATAGATGATAGATAGATAATAGATAGAGATAGATGATAGATAAATAGATAGATAATAGATAGAGATAGATGATAGATAAATAGATAGATAATAGATAGAGATAGATGATAGATAAATAGATAGATAATAGATAGAGATAGATGATAGATAAATAGATAATAGATAGAGATAGATGATAGATAAATAGATAGATAGATAGATGATAGATAGATAATAGATAGAGATAGATGATAGATAAATAGATAGATAATAGATAGAGATAGATGGTAGATAAATAGATAGATAGATAGATGATAGATAGATGATAGATAAATAGATAGATAATAGATAGAGATAGATAGATAAATAGATAGATAATAGATAGAGATAGATGATAGATAAATAGATAGATAAATAAATAAATAGATAGATAATAGATAGAGATAGATGATAGATAAATAGATAGATAATAGATAGAGATAGATGATAGATAAATAGATAGATAATAGATAGAGATAGATGATAGATAAATAGATAGATAATAGATAGAGATAGATGATAGATAAATAGATAGATAATAGATAGAGATAGATGATAGATAAATAGATAGATAATAGATAGAGATAGATAGATACATAGATAGATAGATAGATAGATAGATAGATAAATAGATAGATAATAGATAGAGATAGATGGTAGATAAATAGATAGATAATAGATAGAGATAGATACATAGATAGATAGATAGATAAATAGATAGATGATAGATAGATAATAGATAGAGATAGATGATAGATAAATAGATAGATAATAGATAGAGATAGATAGATAAATAGATAGATAGATAGATGATAGATAGATGATAGATAAATAGATAGATAGATAGATAAATAGATAGATAGATAAATAGATAGATGATAGATAGATAATAGATAGAGATAGATGATAGATAAATAGATAGATAATAGATAGAGATAGATAGATAAATAGATAGATAGATAGATGATAGATAGATGATAGATAAATAGATAGATAATAGATAGAGATAGATAGATAGATAGATAATAGATAGAGATAGATAGATACATAGATAGATAATAGATAGAGATAGATGATAGATAAATAGATAGATAATAGATAGAGATAGATAAATAGATAGATAATAGATAGAGATAGATGATAGATAAATAGATAGATAATAGATAGAGATAGATAATAGATAGATAGCTTGCTGTCTTGTGCTGTGAAGGGCCCTAGGTGTTATTTGGATGCTCTAGTAGGAAGAAGAGGACAGACTACTATAGGTGACTTTGTCCCTGCGTCTCACCCTGTCTCCTCTGGAATTGTTTTGCCTCTTTGGCTAATCTTTCTGCAGCCTCTTCATTTTCTGCCCCTTCCTTTATCCCATTCTATCCTATTTCTTTCGCACCTTCACCATCTCGGGCTCCTATTCTCCCCTCCCCTTCCTCTGCTGTTTTCTTCTACACTTTTTCTTTCCTTCCTTCTGTTCCTTCTCTCCCCTCTTTCATTTCCTCCTCCCTGTGTGCCCTTCTCATCCAATCCAGTCCCTCCAAGTTATTGTCCACCCCTTCAAATTTTTTATTAACTTTTTTCTCCCTACCCATAACTTCTTCCCTCCCTACTCAAGTATGCGTTTCCCTTCTCTATGAGTCCAAGGATTCAGAGGGGAAGAAACCTCTTTTAAAGTGATGCCGGGTCAACAACAAATACAGATAGTTCCCCCCCAGGCCACGCCGGTGGTGAGTAGGGCCTTAGGATTGGGGCTTGTTAATTCTCTGGGTCAGGGAGCATCGTGTGGTCCTACCTCTTGCTGCATCAGGCCCCTCCTGCTTCCACCCATCTTTCATCAGGGTGAACAGGTTATGGCGAGCCAGGTAGGGACAGCCTTGTTAGCTAATAGCTCTTCTGCAGTAGCTACCACATCTGACAAGTATCCCTGAATAGTTCACTTCCTGCACGTTCACGTTAAGGCCGGATTGGCTAGGAAAATCAAGGAGGGGAAACTTGTTAAAATATTTAAACTTTTAAGGGTGGCTTCTCAGGAGAAAGAGAGAGTCATAGATGGTACTGGGGATAAAAAAGTAAAAAGACCTGAGACTTATGAAGAATGGCAGAGATGCTTCTGTGTTTTTGCATCCTGTTATCTAGAGGCCCACTAGGGGCAAGCTTTGAATGCTGTCAAGGCAGGGATGTCATTGATGATATTCAGGCTAGAAGTAAGGGTGGGCAATGGAGGAACAATGACTCTGAATTTAGACACAGGTTAGAGTCTAAGATGCATAATTTTGGGAAGAAGGATACGGACCTTTGGTCTGACTTGAATCTTTCAATTCAAACTCAAGCCAGGCCTAGTTAGGGTGTGCAAGGAATTCCCTGAAGGTGTCACCACGGATTTTCAGGGCTGTTATAAAGATTCCGTATTCCAATTTAGCGTCCGTTTGAGTCTCCACAATCTTTTAGGAATCTTAACTCAGCATATCAGTTTCCTGATGCCCTTTAAGAAAAAAGATTGACAAAGAGGTTAAAGTAGGCAGAATAATTGGCCCATTCCTTCTCCTCCTATACCCGAGTTGGCTATGTCCCTTTTGTTACTGCCAACCTGCGCTGTTCCTTCTCAGGGAAGACGTCACCTCCACTGTTACAGAAGCATTAGTTATTTTGTTGTGAAGAGCTTATTTCCCAGCAGCAATGCCTGAACCAGCAAGCCAGCGCCTAAGAAGGGCTCCAAGAAAACCGTAACAAGTATCATTTCATAAAGAGTTAACTCTTTTTTTTCAGCTTTTAGAAACTATTGCCTAAATACACATTTGCTGGCCTCAGCTCTAAGTTTAGGGATAACCAATCCCTTTGTCTAATCACCTCTGGAGCCAGACTGCTAATTGATAAGATGAACTTGTAAACTTGTTATCTTATGTACTGTAATCCTATTGTGGCCTGTCAAAGGACAGTGCTCTCTATCTAAATGTGTGATGGGGGATTTTGTGCTTCCCCCCCTCTCCCCCTGGGAGTGCCCTGTGTGCATGTAACCTTAATAAAAAGCAGGCTGGGCATCCCAGTCCTGAGTTCTTGTTTGACCCTCAATCGCAGCGTTGACTCGTTTTTGTGGGCAGAAGGGTATCCTAGCTGTACTGCAGCTAAGGGAGATTATTCTATATTTACGAGACTCATATAGAATACTATGGAAAGCAGCTTCTCCCCTCTTTAGCAATAGGGATCCAGGATACTAAGCGGTCCATCTCTCAGCGAGACTAAGGGTAACCGTAACATTTGGCGGCAGCGGCGGGATTTTCCTGGATTTCCTAGGAGAGGTACAGAACGGATGGAGAGCGCTTACGAAAAATTGAAGCGTACAACCCTAAAGGATTTACTTGAAAGCAGAGGGGGGTACGCCAGCAACCGGCCGAGGAGAGATCTGATCGCAGAATTGACCAAACTGGATCAGAGCTTCACAATGGCGGAAACACCGACCACGATTAGTGACGAAAAAACCAGGATTGTTCGGGAAAGGCTCTCATTATACGGGCCGAACCCCTCCATGGAATTGGTACAGCAGTTGATGGCGGAGGCGGACGAGGATATACGAGAGACTCGAGCCCACGAACTCAACCTAGCGAACGCACACCGCAATGCTGAAGCCCCGCAGGTAATCATCCCTGTCGAAAATGCTGGGAGGCCCAAGATACCCTATGCGGCATTTCGACCCTTTCTAGAGAGCGAGACAGGGATTGATGAATATTTGGCGGACTTCGAAAGGCAATGTGCCCTGCACCAGATTCCCAACAGAGAGTGGCCCACGATATTGTCTGGGAAACTATCCGGGCGAGCCCTGGAAGCCTTTCGTACTCTGGGTGCTGAGGAAGTGACACAGTATGAGCTAGTTAAGGAGACACTGTTGCGACGGTACGCTGTAACTCCGGACACGTATCGCTGACAGTTTCGGGGCACGGAAAAGAAGCCTAACGATACCCATATGGAATGGGCGCACCGAATGCGGAGAGCGGCAAATCACTGGCTGAGCGGAAGTAAAGCGGTGACTGGGGAGGAAATTTTACAATTGTTTCTCTTAGAACATTTTTATAATGGCATGGAACAGCAAGGGAAGGAATGGCTGCGAGACAGGCGGCCTTCTACCTTAGAAGAAGCAGCCAAATTGGCCGATGAACATTATGACTCCCGTCTTCACGAACCCATGAACTACCGAGCTCCAGCACGGGTCGAACCCAGAGAGGTTTACCGTGCACCCCCTTGTGCTGAATTCCGAGCCCCGGTGCCCACAGGGCCCGTCCGACACTCAGGACCACCCAATAACAGCTCCGAGCGTCCCAGACCGACTTGCCACCGATGCAAGCAACCAGGGCATTTCATGGCTAGCTGCCCCCTTAATACGCACCAGACACCCAGGAATTACAATTACCCCTCTGGGTCCTATCGTCCGGCCCGGGCCCTCTGTGTTAACCAAGAGGCCCCTATGGAGGGATATGTGGGGCCGCTTCACAAGGCAGACCCTGTATATGCTGCCTCAGATAACCGCCAGCACCATCGGCAGAGGGTATGGCTCGAGGGGCGATCTACCGAGGGATTGCGAGACACAGGGGCTACTATCACGCTGGTACAGAGTCATTTGGTGCCAGAGCACAAGCGATCCGGACAGACTGTGGCCGTTAGAGTGGCGGGGGGGGGGATGTGTACAAAATTCCAACAGCTAAAGTGCATCTTGATTGGGGAGCGGGAAAGGGGGCTGTGAACGTGGGCCTAATGGATAATTTACCTGCCGAAGTACTACTGGGCAACGATTTGGGCCCCATGACTTCTGCCTATGCTCCAGTATGCAACAACGAGGCGGACCCAGTGACTACACGGGCCCAAGCCCGGACGGAGCGAGAGCTCTCACCAGTGCGGGAGACACAGGTAAGACCTACCCCGACCTTGCCTGACAGGTTAGGCCCCATACCCTGGGACACCCCAGATGCTTTCGAGGCAGAGTCTAAGACTGACCCGACCTTACAAAAGTACCGGGAACGAGCAGAGACCGGAGGGGGCGGGGCAGATAACGAAACATTCTTATGGGAAAAAGGGAAACTATACCGCTGGACAGAGAAAAGGGAACAGCGTAGGCGACAGCTGGTAGTGCCCCACAAATACCGTCAAGAAATCCTCAAAATAGGCCACGACATCCCCTTAGCAGGCCACCTAGCCGTAACCCGCACCCTACACCGCATTACTCACACGTTCTTTTGGCCAGGGGTGCACGCTGACGTTAGAACTTACTGTAACACCTGCGATGTGTGTCAACGAGTAGGAAGGCGAGGCGATCACCCTAAAGCCCAGCTAGTAAATATGCCCATTGTAGAGGAACCCTTCAGCCGGGTTGCTATTGACCTAGTGGGACCACTGGCTACCCCTAGTCCCTCCGGTAAGCGCTACATTCTTACCGTAGTGGACTACGCTACCAGGTACCCAGAGGCTGTCGCCCTATCCAACATACAAGCGGATACGGTAGCGAATGCACTAGTACAGGTGTTCTCCCGGGTAGGATTTCCAAAAGAAATCCTATCCGACCGAGGCACCCAATTTACGGCTGAATTAACCCAACAACTCTGGCAGGTTTGCAAAATTAAGTCCCTCCTGAGCTCCCCATACCACCCCCAGACGAACGGGCTGTGTGAGAGGTTCAATGGGACCCTCAAGCAAATGCTCAAGACGTTCACTCAGGAATACCGAGACTGGGAACGCTTCCTGCCGCACCTACTATTTGCTTATCGGGAGGTGCCCCAGGAAACGACAGGGTTCTCTCCCTTCGAGTTGCTCTACGGAAGAAAGGTACGGGGACCCCTAAACCTGATCCGGGAGCACTGGGAGGGAGAGATGGAGGCTGATGGTGTCCCCATTGTGCCATACGTGCTGGAACTCAGGGACCGAATGGAGCAATTAGCCAAATCCGTGCGGGCTAATCTCCAGTTGGCCCAGAGAAGACAGAAAGTATGGTACGATCGGGGGGCCCGAAAGAGAATCTTCACCATAGGACAAAAGGTGTTAGTACTTAAGCCGGTGAAGACAGACAAATTGCAGGCATCCTGGCAGGGTCCCTACCAGATAGTAGAGAAAAGGGGAGACACCACTTATGTGATAGCTAGCTGCCATGACAACAATCTTAGAAAGACATTCCATGTAAACATGCTCAAGGAATATTTTGAGCAACCAGAGAACGTGACGGCCGTATGTTGTTCCCCTCAGGAAGACCCCGACAGTTTACCCATTCCAGACCTATTAGAAAAGAGTCTCCCCACAGGTATAGTGGCGCAGGTTCAGATAGGGGACCGACTTAGCCCCACTGAAAGGGAGCAGCTCAACCAACTCCTCCAGTCCAAACACCTCACCTTCTCCCCGAAGCCAGGGTACACTACTTTAACCACCCACCAGGTAGATACTCCGGGACAAGCTCCCTTGCGCCAGGCTCCGTACCGAATCCCCGAAGCAGTTAGGACAGGAATGAAGAAGGAGATCGATGAGATGCTCCAGCTCAGGGTAATTGAGCCCTCCGATAGTCCATGGGCCTCCCCAGTTGTCTTGGTGCCCAAGAAAGATGGGACCACCCGGTTCTGCGTAGACTATCGGAGGCTCAATGAAAATACCGTGACGGACGCTTACCCTATGCCCAGGGTAGACGAGCTACTCGATCGTATAGCCAGGGGAAATTACCTGACCACTATTGACCTCTGCAAAGGTTACTGGCAGATTCCCCTGGCCCCGGAGGCTATCCCCAAGTCGGCATTCGTCACCCCATTCGGCTTATATCAGTTTAGGGTAATGCCGTTTGGGATGAAGAATGCCCCAGCTACATTCCAGCGCTTGGTGGATAGGCTCCTGGATGGCTTCCAGAGTTTTGCTTGCGCCTACCTGGACGACATAGCGATCCACAGTGAGTCCTGGGAGGACCACTTAGCTCATGTGGGAATGGTTCTGGATCAGATCCGGGCTGCTGGCCTGACTCTGAAGCCAGAAAAATGCCACTTTGGGATGGCCGAGGTACAGTACCTGGATCACCGGGTGGGGTGTGGAAAGCAGCGACCAGAGCCGGCCAAAATAGAAGCTGTCGCCAATTGGCCCACCCCCATCACTAAGACTCAGGTCCTAGCCTTCCTGGGCACGGCAGGGTACTATAGACGGTTCGTACCAGACTACAGCACACTTGCCAAACCCCTGACTGACTTGACCAAGAAGAACTTACCTCGACAGGTCCTGTGGTCTCCCCACTGTGAAACGGCTTTCCAGGCTCTCAAAAATGCTCTAATTAACGCTCCTGTCTTGGCGGCCCCAGCCCTTAACAAACGTTTTATCGTCCATACAGATGCTTCCATGTTCGGGCTGGGAGCTGTCCTCAGCCAAGTAGGCGAAGATAGAGGGGAGCATCCAGTTGCCTACATCAGCCGGAAGCTCCTGCCCCGCGAAGTTAGCTATGCAGCGGTCGAAAAGGAGTGTTTGGCTTTGGTGTGGGCATTAAAGAAATTGACTCCCTATTTATATGGTCAGGAGTTCACTCTGGTCACCGACCATAACCCGTTGGTGTGGCTGAACCGGGTCTCTGGAGATAACGGCAGGCTATTACGTTGGAGCTTATCGTTGCAACCCTTCAATTTCACCATTACTTACAGACCTGGGAAACAGAATGGCAACGCCGACGGGTTGTCCAGACAAACCGACCTCAGCCCCGCATAACCAGCGGTTTGGACAGCCTTAGTCTGCCCCGAAAAGGGGTCAGACCGTGTCTGCCAGAGAGTTCCACAGAAAGGGAGCACTGTTACAGAAGCATTAGTTATTTTGTTGTGAAGAGCTTATTTCCCAGCAGCAATGCCTGAACCAGCAAGCCAGCGCCTAAGAAGGGCTCCAAGAAAACCGTAACAAGTATCATTTCATAAAGAGTTAACTCTTTTTTTTCAGCTTTTAGAAACTATTGCCTAAATACACATTTGCTGGCCTCAGCTCTAAGTTTAGGGATAACCAATCCCATTGTCTAATCACCTCTGGAGCCAGACTGCTAATTGATAAGATGAACTTGTAAACTTGTTATCTTATGTACTGTAATCCTATTGTGGCCTGTCAAAGGACAGTGCTCTCTATCTAAATGTGTGATGGGGGATTTTGTGCTTCCCCCCCTCTCCCCCTGGGAGTGCCCTGTGTGCATGTAACCTTAATAAAAAGCAGGCTGGGCATCCCAGTCCTGAGTTCTTGTTTGACCCTCAATCGCAGCGTTGACTCGTTTTTGTGGGCAGAAGGGTATCCTAGCTGTACTGCAGCTAAGGGAGATTATTCTATATTTGCGAGACTCATATAGAATACTATGGAAAGCAGCTTCTCCCCTCTTTAGCAATAGGGATCCAGGCTACTAAGCGGTCCATCTCTCAGCGAGACTAAGGGTAACCGCAACATCCACTTCCTGCTCCTGCCTCGTGGAGAGCGATCTGACGACTCTCTCCTGGGCAGTTGTGACAGTGACCAGCCACGCCGTAACCTGGTTCCCGTTCCTGACATATCAGGCCGCACTCTCCTTTGGGCCGGCTTTCCTGCAGGGGCAAAGAAGCTACAGGCCTCATAAAACCCTGCTCCCTTCCCAAACCCTTGCAATCTACCTGAGCCTCCTTATTCTAACTTCTAGGAAGCCTAGCTCTCCTCTCTTGCTGGTATTTTTGTCCCTGTGTCTGCGGTGACAAACATCTCAGCAGCTAGGCCAGAACATCGAATTCTCCAACCAGGCCAGCCGTTACCGGTCCCGCTGACATGCCCTCTCTAGGGCACTCCTCATCAAAGTCACTGAGAATGTCCTCCAAAGCAATGGAATCCCCATCATAATTTGGTTCACTGCACAGGCCTTCCTGCCATTGTTCAGCCCCACCAGGCCACTACCGTCATTTCTATAAAAAAAAAACTTATAAGGAACCACACCATCATTCTCCCCTTCAAACAGGAAGAAGAAAGAGGGGGGAAGGCAAAGTAGGGGGATAGGAAAAGGGGAGGGACGAGGAGTAGAAGGGCAAAAGAGGGGGAGGAGGGAGGGCATTAGTCAACAACAGACCTTCTGGTTCATAAGCCAGGGCCAACCTTAGCATTGGTGGGGCCCTGGGCAAGATAAATTTGTGGTGCCCCTCAGCCTGTATCCCCTCAGCCTGTATGCCCTGCCCCTTGTATGGCCCACCCCTGTGCCAAGAAGTGATACCTCTATATATATTAACACAAAATATTAGACCTCCTGATACTGTAAACACTTCTCATAAACTAAATACAACATATACATTGCATCATCTCATAATGTCACTGCTAACATGGTGGGGGCCCCTCTCGCTCTGCCCAAAGACCAGGCCTGCCATAAGCCATAGAACTCCCCATTGCCCCACCCCTGACCCCAGACAGTACTCCTCATCAACCGCTGGACCTGCGATCACATCAACGGTCTGGATGCCTGCAATGCTGCAGCTTCCTTAACACACACTCCTGCCATTCCTGCTCCCAGATGTCGCTGCTGCCAGGCAAGCTGTGCTTGCCACCGGATCTCCTTTCTGACCGCTGCACTGGTGCATCGAGGCTCTGGGGCCCGGGATCTTCTTGTGGGTCTAGAAGACCGCACCTGGACCTCTTCTCTGCCTTCAGCCCCTGTTACATAAAGCTGCTTTAGCAGACATTCAGCCCCTCACTCCTTAGATAGAGCCTCTGCTGGCTTTAATGGCTCCTGCAGGTGCTCCATAAGGTAAAGCTCCAACTTTATCTGCACAGGTAAATTCTTCTTGCTGGTCCAGAAGAGAAGAGGCCACTAACTTTATGACCCAACCTTAAGTACCCCAGTACCTGGCACCTCCCCTTAGCCTCATTTTTCCACCTCCTCACACTTGGCCTGCCCTGGAGTAAAAAGCCCCTCATATTCACTCCTCCAGGGCTGCCTTTCTGCTGCTATCCCACTCTGTGCAGCCCTCTTTTGTTTTGTCTATTGAGTATATGATTGTAGAATGTTAAATAAGTCCTGTACTGTGATATTTATATTGTCATTTGCTTTGTGATGCTCAAGTCTTGTTGGAATTATTAAATTATTAGATGACTAAGGGCATAACTGCAACCTCATCGTGCTGTCTGGTTATCTCACCCTGAACTTGCCTGCATCAAACGTCCCACTGTCTGTGAACCTGTCCTGTGCTAATTTAGGGCTAGATTTCGATAGGAGCGTTAGTTTGCACTCACATCTTAACTACGCTAGAATTCGGCTTTTTGCTCACATAGAATAGCGCACATATTACAAGTTAAAATTAATTTTTTTTTTACTTGGGTGGTAACCTGACGCGAGCAAAAAACAAACTTGGAATATTGCGACCGCATTATCGTATTCCCCTATAGACTTCAATGGAGAGTGAAAAGTGAAAAAAAACACCAAACAAGTCGCTCAAACCCAATCGTGTTTATTCAAGTGCGCTATCCCGACATGAAATAAGAGAATTTCACATTCCAATGCTCTTCACATAAATAAATATTTCTATATATATATCTGATGTTTGTTTGGTAAAATATATCTATACCCATATATATATATAGATGATTATATATAGGTATAGATATATGCAGATATATAGGTATAGATATATGCAGATATATAGGTATAGATATATGCAGATATATAGGTATAGATATATGCAGATAAATAGGTATAGATATATGCAGATATATAGGTATAGATATATACAGATATATAGGTATAGATATATGCAGATATGTAGGTATAGATATATGCAGATATATAGGTATAGATATATGCAGATATATAGGTATAGATATATACAGATATATAGGTATAGATATATGCAGATATATAGGTATAAATATATGCAGATATATAGGTATAGATATATGCAGATATATAGGTATAGATATATGCAGATATATAGGTATAGATATATGCAGATATATAGGTATAGATATATGCAGATATATAGGTATAGATATATGCAGATATATAGGTATAGATATATACAGATATATAGGTATAGATATATGCAGATATATAGGTATAGATATATGCAGATATATAGGTATAGATATATGCAGATATATAGGTATAGATATATGCAGATATATAGGTATAGATATATGCAGATATATAGGTATAGATATATGCAGATATATAGGTATAGATATATGCAGATAAATAGGAGTATCTATTTAAAAAAAATACTTAAAACATATTCCCCTATGTGAAGAACATTGGAATGTGAACTATTTATATTAATTGCATACGGCTAGATTACGAATTTTGCGGTAAGGTAAAAAAGCAGCGTTAACAGGTCCTAAAGCTGCTTTTTCACTACCGCTGCTATTACGAGTCTTGCAGGTTTAGGGGCCCCGCACACTTTTTTGGCCTTACCGCAAACCGACTTAAGTAAACTTTGTATACCTTTTTTTCTATGGGACTTCCATAGTGAGCGGTACACCCTCTACCTCCAAGATCCGTAACGCATTCTAAAGTCAGTAGTTATGAGTTTTACACTACAATGCCGTAACATAAAGCTCATAACTAAAGTGCTAAAAAGTACATTAACACCCATAAACTACCTATTAACCTCTAAACTGAGGCCCTCCCGCATCGCAAACACTAAAATAAAATTATTAACCCCTAATCTGCCACTCTGGACATCGCCGCCACTATAATAAACATATTAACCCCTAAACTACCACACTCCTGCCTCACAAACACTAGTTAAAAAATATTCACCCCTAATCTGCCACCCCTAACATCGCCGCCACCTACCTATATTTATTAACCCCTAATCTGCCGCCCCCAACGTCGCCGCCACTATATTAAATTTATGAACCCCTAAACCTAAGTCTAACCCTAACTTAAATATAATTTAAATAAATCTAAATAAAATTACTATCATTAACTACATTATTCCTATTTAAAACTAAATACTTACCTATAAAATAAACCCTAAGCTAGCTACAATATAACTAATAGTTACATTGTATCTAGCTTAGGATTTATTTTTATTTTACAGGCAAGTTTGCATTTATTTTAACTAGGTAGAATAGTTATTAAATAGTTAACTATTTAATAACTAACTAGCTAAAATAAATACAAACTGGCCTGTAAAATAAAAATAAACCCTAGCTAGCTACAATGTAACTATTAGTTATATTGTAGCTAGCTTAGGGTTTATTTTATAGGTAAGTATTTATTTTTAAATAGGAATAATGTAGTTAATGATAGAAATTTTATTTAGATTTATTTAAATTATATTTCAATTAGGGGGTGTTAGGGTTAGGGTTAGACTTAGGTTTAAGGGTTAATAAATTTAATATAGTGCAGTGACGTTGGGGGCGGCAGATTAGGGGTTAATAAATGTAGGTAGGTTGTGGCGACATTGGGGGCGGCAGATTAGGGATTAATAAATATAATGTAGGTGTCGGCCATGTTGGGGGCAGCAGATTAGGGGTTAATAAGTATAATGTAGGTGTCGGCGATGTCCGGAGCGGCAGATTCGGGGTTAATAAGTATAATGTAGGTGTTGGCGATGTCGGGGCGGCAGATTAGGGGTTAATAAGTGTGAGATTAGGGGTGTTTAGACTCGGGGTTCAATGTGTTTCCCCATAGGAATCAATGGGGCTGCGTTACTGAGATTTACGCTGCTTTTTGGCAGGTGTTAGACTTTTTCTCAGCCGGCTATCCCCATTGATGTCTATGGGGAAATCGTGCACAAGCACGTACAACAAGCTCACTGCTGACTTAAGCAGCGCTGGTATTGGAGTGCGGAATGGAGCTCAATTTTGCTCTCAACGCTCACTTCTTGTCTTTTAATACCAGCGCTGCAGGTAAGTGAGTGGTGAGAAAAAACTGCTCGTTAGCACCGCACAGCTCCTAACGCAAAACTCGTAGTCTCGCCGATAGTTAATGTAAGTAATAGATATGAATATTGCATAAATATGTTTATTCATGTTTTCATCTTTACTGCAAAGGACTCCAATGCAGAACATATATATATATATATATATATATATATATATATATATATATATATATATATAAATAAAAATATGTATTTATGTGTCTATATGTGTATATACTGTATGTCTGTAAATACACATATACACATATAAATACATCAAACAAAATGATATATCAGGGAACAGTATCACAGTGTCCCAGATTATATCAATAAGAGGCGCCTCACCTAAAAATGTAAATAATAAGATAAAGGACAAAATAAAGCAAAACAAAAAGATAATACAAATAATAATAATACTGGTGAAATGAAGGCCAGTGTAGCAGACACAGCTCAAAAAAAGTACCAATAATGCTCCAAATCAGTGCCGGCACAGGACAGGTCTCCAAACCAATGATATGGTACCAGATAACAAGGCAGCTCTTCTAGGACGTCTCACTAGACAAAGGAAAGTTCTATAATACAAATGATAGACTGCGCCTCATGGTACTGACCAGTATGATACCAAGCAGGAATGAAGGGGTTAAACAATCCTACTCACATGTGAGAAAGAACTAAATGTGCTCAATAGGCAAACCAGAAGAGTCGTCCGGCAGACTCACAACCAGCACAGCAGCAGGAGCGATCCTCATCCAACAGTGTAGGAGTCCAGGGATCCAGAGAGTACTGGCACCAAAAGCGGCAGCAAGAAGGCTATATGGGAATGTATAAGCAGATAATGATGTAGCAGCATTAAAGGTTAAATGGTTTATAAAATCAATGAAACCACCAGCAAGGCGTTTCTCCGTGTCACAGCACGGTTTCCTCAGTCTAGTTAGCCTTCTTGATGCCGCTTTTGGTGTCGTTGATTTCTGAGAGAGTGCTTCTCTTTCTGTTTGTATGTGTTTCACTGATTCCCTTTTATAAAAATGCTCCATATTTTCATGTTCCTTTTGTTTCCTCTTGTCTGTACAACAAACGGTATTATTGAGTTACTCCTTCCCCCTCACCACCTGCATTATTCATTAGCCCATCTCTTTTACCCTCAACATTCCTAAACTCTCTCCTCCCCGCACCTCACCCCAAAGACACGGTCAATACTGCAAATCTGTATCTCATCTCATGTCACTTTCCCTCACACTAACTGCTGGTGATATATCCCCCAACCCCTGTCCCCCACAACTTCCTAACCTCACCCCCCAATGTGTGCCTTGCCATAGACCTAGTAACTAGGAAAACTAACTCAAGTTCTTTTTTTAACTAAAGTCAACACCCTCTTCACTTGTGCACACTGGAACTCTTGCTTTGTTGGCAACAAGCTCACTTCTATCCACAACCTCTTCATCACCCACTCCTTCAACTTTTTAGGTCTCACAGAAACCTGGCTGTCTCCTTCAGACACAGCCTCTATTGCTGCATTGTTACATGGGGGTCTCCACTTCAGCCCACCCCTAAATCTGGAAACCAACAAGGATGTGGTGTAAGTATTTTACTTTCCCCTTGTTGCACAAATAAAATCTATCTCTACCCTCATATTTTCTTTCTTTCAATGCCACATGATTCTCTTATTTTTTCACCTCTATCTATGTGTTGTGGTTATATATCATTCCCCTAGCTCCTCAACTCAATTTCTGGATCATTTTGCAGTCTAGATACCTTATTTCCTATCCTCAGACATCCGTGCCCTCATTCTTGGGGATTTCAACCTCCCTCTTGAAAATCCCACTGCCCCTGTAGAAACAAAACTTCTCCAGCTCACTTCCTCTTACTGTCTGTTACAATGGTTTGATTCTCCCACTCACAAAGATGAGCGCTCCCTCATTCTGATTTTCAGCTATTTCTGCACTTTCTCAAACCTCTGCTCTCTTCCATCTCCTGCTTTTCTTGCCCTGACCAATCTATCTGTCACTACAGCTCCACTCCTACATCAGTTCTTGACAACTTGGCACATCTTACCATAGCTTGGAAGTCACACGCTCATCCTCAGCCTTACCCCTCTAAAATGGTACCCGCACAAATGTTCCCACACTGCTGAGCGGCACTGGAGAAAATCTTGGTGTTCAACTGACTTTCTTCACTAGAAGTTCATCTTGAACTCCTATTATTCTGCCCTAAGCCTCTCTAAGCAGGATTATTTCTCTACGCTTATCTCTACTCTTTCTTCAAACCCAAAATATCTGTCCTCCACTTTCTATACACTTTTCCACCCACCCCAACCTCCTACACCCACTTCTCTCTCACCTCAAGATTTTGCCAACCACATCAACAACAAAATCTATTCCATCAGAAGCAAAATCATCTTTCTACATAGCAACAGTCTCCAACCCCCTCAACCATTTGAAAATGTCCAAAACCCACAAAAGCACAAATGAGAAATAAGTTTCTGCCCTTCCCCTCATGACTACTGCCCTCCCTCTCTCTTACTCCAGTCCTCACACACATTTTCAATCTCTCCCTCAGCACTAATTACACCTATTCAGAAAAAACCTTCTCTAGATCCAACATCCCCATCCAACTAGTGACCTATTCCCTACCAGTGGAGGCTCCTCCATTTAAGCACATTCGCACGTGCCCCCCTCAGCATCCCTGAAGAAAAAAGAAAAAAATATATAATTTTTCCAATAGCCCCCTATTGAAAAAAATATATATTTTTTAACCCCCCCAGAAAAAAATACAATATAAACTTTTTTTTATTTTTTTTTTCAATTATTTAAGTAAAAGTGTCATAATATTACACAAATAGCTTACATAGATACACAGCCTGCCTGCCTGGCCCCTGTACTAAATTTTAATCTATCTATCAAAGCCCTACCGCACGTGCGATAGCCTAAGCTATGGCACTGTGCTTTGCGCAATCTAAAATTGCCTGCTGCGCAGCTCCCAGCCTCCCCATCCCCATACTTAGCTGTTCTCACACTTCAGCCTGTGCGAGGGGTGGGAGGGACTCGAGGGAGACAGGCAGCAGGCCATCAGCAGCCAATGACAGAGTCACAGAGAAGAGCCGCGTCATCAACTCATCATTCCCATGTGATCATGTGACATCCTTTTGACTGCCTGCAGACCGGGAGAGTGAGAGTTGTTGCTGTGATGCCTCAGACAGTGTTTGCGCGCTAAAAGGTAGAGGTAAGGGCTTATGTATTTTTTTTATTTTTGTGGTTTGATCACACCATGTTTAGTTACTAATATAACTGCTCTGCTGTATATTTAGTCATTTGTTTCCGGTGGTGGCCCAGTATGTATATTATACACACAACTCTACATGGCACAACAGGCAACGTCATCAACTACATTTGAGCCTGGCCGGTGGCCGCTGTCACTACATCTGCCGAGTGCTTCTGACTGCTTGTTTTTCTTCTCTCTCCCCCTTGAAACTAAAGTTACAGCCTTACAGTAATGATAACTAACTAACCACGCTGAACTGGAACTTCCTAAACACAGATATCTATGCATTATATATCGCACAGTATATAATGTATAGATATCTGTGTTTAGGAAGTTCCAGCTCAGTGTGGTCAGTTAGTTATCATTACTGTAAGGCTGTAACTTTAGTTTCAAGGGGGAGAGAGAAGAAAAACAAGCAGTCAGAAGCACTCGGCAGATGCAGCCTAAGTGATTGTAGCAAAAAAGCAGACGCACGTTACTGGCTTCCTCCCCCAGTCACCCTTCAGTAGTTTAGTAGCAACAGTCTTCCCTCCTGCACTGTCTGCTAGAATTGAGAGGTAGAGCAGAGGAATCTAATCTTTATGTGGTGCAATTTAGCTCCATGTGCTAAACACTGCATATATCATCTTGACAGGCAGTGTTTAGCACACGGAGCTAAATCCCACAGCATAAAGCTTCTATCCTATGTGAATGTCTGTGCTTGCTATTTAGCAATAACATCTCTGCAGAGTGTGCAGGCTAATAAATTCCATATTAAATAGTTTAAATTACAGTGGCAAAACCATGATTTCCCTATGTAAATTTGCCAACACTTTCTGTCTCTGTATCTCTCCCCCCTCTCTGTGTCTCTTCCCCCTCCCTGTCTTTGTATCTCTACCCCCTCTCTGTCTTTGTATCTCTCCCCCCTCTCTGTCTCTGTATCTCTCCCCCCTCCACCTCTCTGTCTCTGTATCTCTCCCCCCTCTCTGTCTCTGTATCTCTCCCCCCTCTCTGTCTTTGTATCTCTCCCCCCTGTCTGTCTCTGTATCTCTCCCCCTCTCTGTCGTTGTATCTCTCCCCCCTGTCTGTCTCTGTATCTCTCCCCCCTCTCTGTCTTTGTATCTTTCCCCCTGTCTGTCTCTGTATCTCTCCCCCCTCTCTGTCTTTGTATCCCTCCCCTCTCTCTGTCTCTGTATCTCTCCCCCTCTCTGTCTCTGTATCTCTCCCCCTCTCTGTCTGTGTATCTCCCCTCTCTGTCTCTGTATCTCCCCTCTCTGTCTCTGTATCTCCCCCCTGTCATTGTATCTCTCCCCCTCGCTGTCTCTATATCTCTCCCCCCTCTCTGTATCTCCCCCCTGTCATTATATCTCTCCCCCTCGCTGTCTCTGTATCTCTCCCCCCTCTCTGTATCTGTGTGTTTGTATCTCTCCCCCTCTCTCCCTCTTCCCCCTATGTCTCTCTCTTTCCCCCTCTCTGTATCTCACTATCCCCCTCTCTGTATCTCTCTCTCCCCCCTCTTTGTTGCTCTCTCTCCAACTCTCTCACCCTTCTCACTATGTCTCTCTCTCTGTATCTCGCTCTTTATCTCCCCCTCTCTCTCTCCCCTCTCTGCCCGTCTCTCTCTCCCCCTCTCTCTCTCCCCCCTATCTCTCTCTCTCCCCCCTCTCTCTCTCTCTCTCTCCCCCCCACTCTCTCTCTCTCTCCCCCCCTCTCTCTCTCTCTCTCTCTCTCTCCCCCTCTCTCTCTCTCTCTCTCTCCCCTCTCTCTCCCCCTCTCTGTCTCTCTCTCCCCCCTCTGTCTCTCTCTCCCCCTTTATCTATTTCTCTTTTTTCCCCTCTCTGTTGCTCTCTCTCTGTGTGTCTCTCTCTCTCCCCCTCTATCTCTCTCTCTCTCTCACCCCTCTCTCTATGTCTCTCTCTGTATCTCTCTCTTTCTCTTCCCCCCCCCTCTCTCTCTCCCCCCTGTCTGTGTCTCTGTCTCTCTCTCTCCCCCTCTCTCTCTGTCTCTCTCCCTCCCCCCCTCTCTGTCTGTCTTTCTCATGAGTGTTTTTGTGTTGTGTGCATGCATATGCTTGTTTATATGTGTGGTGTGCGTGCTTATGAGCGTATCTATGTGTGGTGTGCGCCGTGGGCAGTTATATAAAAATGGGGGAGGAGGGGGCTGCTTTGCTTTAAAATGCCCGGGCCTATTTTTGGTCCCAGTCCGGCCCTGGAGAGAACGGTGAGTAAATGTGTAGCCTGTCATTTATTTTATCAACTGTGTAATATATTTCTCCTTGTGACTTGTGAGCCATGGATCTTCTAATTAAAATATCAGGAGGTGTAACCTAGGGGCAGATTTATACATGCAGCTGCAGCATTTGCTAAAGAGTTAGTGAGGTACTATGATAACTTTAGCCTTCAAACAATCAGTCTGCATTCCTATGTTTTTAATTCTCTTCAGATAACCTTTGCACTCTTTGTGTGTTGGTCTGACACCCTTTAGTGTTCATAAACACACATAGGATTCAGCACACTCCTTCAGTGTTATATGGTGCATGTCCAGCAGCTAAATAATTGTCATGGGCCTAGATTTGGAGTTTGGCGGTAGCCGTGAAAACCAGAGTTAGAGGCTCCTAACGCTGGTTTTAGGCTACCGCCGGTATTTGGAGTCACTCAAAAAAGGGTCTAACGCTCACTTTTCAGCCGCGACTTTTCCATACCGCAGATCCCCTTACGTAAATTGCGTATCCTATCTTTTCAATGGGATCTTTCTAACTCCGGTATTTAGAGTCGTGGCTGAAGTGAGCGTTAGAAATCTAACGACAAAACTCCAGCCACAGAAAAAAGTCAGTAGTTAAGAGCTTTCTGGGCTAACGCCGGTTCATAAAGCTCTTAACTACTGGGCTCTAAAGTACACTAACACCCATAAACTACCTATGTACCCCTAAACCGAGGCCCCCCCACATCGCCGACACTCGATTACATTTTTTTAACCCCTAATCTGCCGACCGCCACCTACGTTATACTTATGTACCCCTAATCTGCTGCCCCTAACAACGCCGACCCCTATATTATATTTATTAACCCCTAACCTGCCCCCCACAACGTTGCAGCCAGCTACCTACACTTATTAACCCCTAATCTGCCGTCCGCACGCCGCCGCCAGCTACATTATAGCTATGTACCCCTAATCTGCTGCCCCTAACACCGCCGACCCCTATATTATATTTATTAACCCCTAACCTACCCCCCACAACGTTGCCGCCAGCTACCTACAATAATTAACCCCTAATCTGCCGACCGCAAAGAGCCGCCACCTACATTATAGCTATGTACCCCTAATCTGCTGCCCCTAACACCGCCGACCCCTATATTATATTTATTAACCCCTAATCTGCCCTCCCTAACATCGCCGACACCTAACTTCAATTATTAACCCCTAATCTTCCGACCGAATCTCGCCGCTATTCTAATAAATGTATTAACCCCTAAAGCTAAGTCTAACCCTAACACTAACACCCCCCTAAGTTAAATATAATTTAAATCTAACGAAATAGATTAACTCTTATTAAATAAATTATTCCTATTTAAAGCTAAATACTTACCTGTAAAATAAATCCTAATATAGCTACAATATAAATTATAATTATATTATAGCTATTTTAGGATTTATATTTATTTTACAGGTAACTTTGTATTTATTTTAACCAGGTACAATAGCTATTAAATAGTTAAGAACTATTTAATAGCTAAAATAATTACAAAATTACCTGTAAAATAAATCCTAACCTAAGTTGCAATTAAACCTAACACTACACTATCAATACATTAATTAAATACAATACCTACAAATAACTACAATGAAATAAACTAACTAAAGTACAAAAAATAAAAAAGAACTAAGTTACAAAAAATAAAAAAAATATTTACAAACATAAGAAAAATATTACAATTTTAATCTAATTACACCTACTCTAAGCCCCCTAATAAAATAACAAAGCCCCCCAAAATAAAAAAATGCCCTACCCTATTCTAAATTACTAAAGTTCAAAGCTCTTTTACCTTACCAGCCCTGAACAGGACCCTTTGCAGGGCATGCCCCAAGAAATTCAGCTCTTTTGCCTGTAAAAAAACACATACATTACCCCCCCCAACATTACAACCCACCACCCACATACCCCTAATCTAACCCAAACCCCCCTTAAATAAACCTAACACTAAGCCCCTGAAGATCTTCCTACCTTATCTTCACCATACCAGGTTCACCGATCGATCCAGAAGAGCTTCTGAAGAGGTCCATGGTCCGGCTGAAGTCATCATCCAAGCGGGAGCTGAAGAGGTCCATGATCCGGCTGAAGTCATCATCCAAGCGGGAGCTGAAGAGGTCCATGATCCGGCTGAAGTCTTCATCCAAGCGGGAGCTGAAGAGGTCCATGATCCGGATGAAGTCTTCTATCAACGGCATATTCAATCTTCTTTCTTCGGGAGCCATCATCTTCCATCCGGCGCGGAACATCCTCTTCGCGCGGAACATCCTCTTCTCCCGACGCCTACTAGCCGAATGACGGTTCCTTTAAATGACGTCATCCAAGATGGCGTCCCTCGAATTCCGATTGGCTGATAGGATTCTATCAGCCAATCGGAATTAAGGTAGGAATATTCTGATTGGCTGATGGAATCAGCCAATCAGAATCAAGTTCAATCCGATTGGCTGATTGGATCAGCCAATCGGATTGAACTTGATTCTGATTGGCTGATTCCATCAGCCAATCATAATATTCCTACCTTAATTCCGATTGGCTGATAGAATCCTATCAGCCAATCGGAATTCGAGGGACGCCATCTTGGATGACGTCATTTAAAGGAACCGTCATTCGTCGTTCAGTCGTTGGCCAGGATGGATGTTCTGCGTCGGAGGTCTTCAGGATGCTGCCGCTCCGCTCCGGATGGATGACGATAGAAGATTCCGCTTGGATGAAGACTTCAATCGGATGGAAGACCTCTTCTGCCCCGCATGGATGAAGACTTCTACCGGATGGAGGACCTCTTCTTGCTCCGCTTGGATGAAGAATTTGGCTCGGCTGGGTGAAGACGACTCAAGGTAGGGAGATCTTCAGGGGCTTAGTGTTAGGTTTATTTAAGGGGGGTTTGGGTTAGATTAGGGGTATGTGGGTGGTGGGTTGTAATGTTGGGGGGGGTATTGTATGTTTTTTTTTACAGGCAAAAGAGCTGAACTTCTTGGGGCATGCCTCGCAAAGGGCCCTGTTCAGGGCTGGTAAGGTAAAATAGCTTTGAACTTTAGTAATTTAGAATAGGGTAGGGCATTTTTTTATTTTGGGGGGCTTTGTTATTTTATTAGGGGGCTTAGAGTAGGTGTAATTAGTTTAAAATTGTTGTAATATTTTTCTAATGTTTGTAAATATTTTTTTATTTTTTGTAACTTAGTTCTTTTTTATTTTTTGTACTTTAGTTAGTTTATTTCATTGTATTTATTTGTAGGAATTGTATTTAATTTATTTATTGATAGTGTAGTGTTAGGTTTAATTGTAGATAATTATAGGTATTTTATTTAATTTATTTATTGATAGTGCAATGTTAGGTTTAATTGTAACTTAGGTTAGGATTTATTTTACAGGTAAATTTGTAATTATTTTAACTATTTTAGCTATTAAATAGTTCTTAACTATTTAATAGCTATTGTACCTGGTTAAAATAAATACAAAGTTACCTGTAAAATAAATATTAATCCTAAAATAGCTATAATATCATTATAATTTATATTGTAGCTATATTAGGATTTATTTTACAGGTAAGTATTTAGCTTTAAATAGGAATAATTTATTTAAGAAGAGTTAATTAATTTCGTTAGATTAAAATTATATTTAATTTAGGGGGGGTGTTAATGTTAGGGTTAGACTTAGCTTTAGGGGTTAATACATTTATTAGAATAGCGGCGAGATTCGGTCGGCAGATTAGGGGTTAATAATTGAAGTTAGGTGTCGGCGATGTTAGGGAGGGCAGATTAGGGGTTAATACTATTTATTATAGGGTTAGTGAGGCGGATTAGGGGTTAATAACTTTATTATAATAGCGGTGCGGTCCGCTCGGCAGATTAGGGGTTAATAAGTGTAGGCAGGTGGAGGCGACGTTGTGGGGGGCAGATTAGGGGTTAATAAATATAATATAGGGGTTGGCGGTGTTAGGGGCAGCAGATTAGGGGTACATAGGGATAATGTAAGTAGCGACGGTTTACGGAGCAGCAGATTAGGGGTTAATAATAAAATGCAGGGGTCAGCGGTAGCGGGGGCGGCAGAATAGGGGTTAATAAGTGTAAGGTTAGGGGTGTTTAGACTCGGGGTACATGTTAGAGTGTTAGGTGCAGACGTAGGAAGTGTTTCCCCATAGGAAACAATGGGGCTGCGTTAGGAGCTGAACGCGGCTTTTTTGCAGGTGTTAGGTTTTTTTTCAGCTCAAACAGCCCCATTGTTTCCTATGGGGGAATCGTGCACGAGCACGTTTTTGAGGCTGGCCGCGTCCGTAAGCAACTCTGGTATCGAGAGTTGAAGTTGCGTTAAATATGCTCTACGCTCCTTTTTTGGAGCCTAACGCAGCCATTCTGTGGACTCTCAATACCAGAGTTATTTTAAAGGTGCGGCCAGAAAAAAGCCGGCGTTAGCTACGCGGGTCGTTACTGACAAAACTCCAAATCTAGCCGATAGTTAGCTCACATAGAATTAAAAGGTTTATTTGTTCTAGACCTTTGCATTTAAATGTTTGTTTTCTTTATGTCTTGGTTTTCTCAGTATTTTCATGATGCATATTTTTGCCCTCTGAAATTTAAAAAAATTCTAATAACCATACATTATATGCAGGTAACCTCCAAATGTACATTATGAAGAAAATGTAATAATGAGTTAAAGGGACACTGAACGCACATTTTTCCTTTCATGATTCAGATAGAACAATTTTAAACAACTTTCCAATTTACTTCTGTTATCTAATATGCTTTGTTCTCTTGATATCTGTTGTAAAAAAGGATACCTAGGTAGGCTCAAAAGCAGCAATGCACTACTGGGAATTAACTGATGTTTAGTGCCTGCACATATATGCCTCATGTCATTGGCTCACCCAATATGTTCAACTAGCTCTCAGTGAGCTATTGGTGCTCTTTCAATAAAGGATACAAAGAGAATGAAGCAAATTTGATAATATAAGTTATATATAGATATATATACATACACACACACACATTAAAATGGGCGGGGCCATCTGAGGGGCGGGGCTAGTGCTCCCCCATCCTCAAAAGTCACCAGCCGCCACTGTTCCCTACTCTCCCTCAGCTCAAAACTTCTGGAAAGCATTGTACTGTATACACGTTTATTACATTTCTTCACATTAAACTCCCTCCTTGATCCATTGCAATCTAATTTTTACCCCCAACTCTCCACAGAGACAGCATTTATTAAAGGGACACGAAACCCTAATGTTTTTTTTTTTTTATGTTTTTCTGATTCAGATAGAGCGTGTGATTCAGATAGAGCGTGTGATTCAGATAGAGCGTGTGATTCAGATAGAGCGTGTGACTCAGATAGAGCATGTGATTCAGATAGAGCGTGTGACTCAGATAGATCGTGTGACTCAGATAGAGCATGTGACTCAGATAGAGCGTGTGATTCAGATAGAGCATGTGACTCAGATAGAGCGTGTGACTCAGATAGAGCGTGTGATTCAGATAGAGCATGTGACTCAGATAGAGAGTGTGATTCAGATAGAGCGTGTGACTCAGATAGAGCATGTGACTCAGATAGAGCGTGTGACTCAGATAGAGCGTGTGACTCAGATAGAGCATGTGACTCAGATAGAGCGTGTGACTCAGATAGAGCGTGTGACTCAGATAGAGCATGTGACTCAGATAGAGCATGTGACTCAGATAGAGCGTGTGACTCAGATAGAGCATGTGATTCAGATAGAGCATGTGACTCAGATAGAGCGTGTGACTCAGATAGAGCGTGTGATTCAGATAGAGCATGTGACTCAGATAGAGAGTGTGATTCAGATAGAGCGTGTGACTCAGATAGAGCATATGACTCAGATAGAGCATGTGACTCAGATAGAGCGTGTGACTCAGATAGAGCATGTGACTCAGATAGAGAGTGTGATTCAGATAGAGCATGTGAATCAGATAGAGCATGTGACTCAGATAGAGCATGTGACTCAGATAGAGCGTGTGATTCAGATAGAGCATGTGACTCAGATAGAGCATGTGACTCAGATAGAGCGTGTGATTCAGATAGAGCATGTGACTCAGATAGAGCGTGTGACTCAGATAGAGCGTGTGACTCAGATAGAGCGTGTGACTCAGATAGAGCGTGTGACTCAGATAGAGCGTGTGACTCAGATAGAGAGTGTGACTCAGATAGAGCGTGTGACTCAGATAGAGCATGTGACTCAGATAGAGCATGTGATTCAGATAGAGCGTGTGATTCAGATAGAGCGTGTGATTCAGATAGAGCATGTGACTCAGATAGAGCATGTGACTCAGATAGAGCATGTGACTCAGATAGAGCGTGTGACTCAGATAGAGCATGTGATTCATATAGAGCGTGTGATTCAGATAGAGCGTGTGACCCAGATAGAGCATGTGACTCAGATAGAGCATGTGACTCAGATAGAGCGTGTAACTCAGATAGAGCGTGTGACTCAGATAGAGCATGTGACTCAGATAGAGCATGTGACTCAGATAGAGCGTGTGACTCAGATAGAGCGTGTGACTCAGATAGAGCATGTGAATCAGATAGAGCATGTGAATCAGATAGAGCATGTGACTCAGATAGAGCGTGTGACTCAGATAGAGCGTGTGACTCAGATAGAGCGTGTGACTCAGATAGAGCGTGTGACTCAGATAGAGAGTGTGACTCAGATAGAGCGTGTGACTCAGATAGAGCGTGTGACTCAGATAGAGCATGTGATTCAGATAGAGCGTGTGATTCAGATAGAGCGTGTGATTCAGATAGAGCATGTGACTCAGATAGAGCATGTGACTCAGATAGAGCATGTGACTCAGATAGAGCGTGTGACTCAGATAGAGCGTGTGATTCATATAGAGCGTGTGATTCAGATAGAGCGTGTGACTCAGATAGAGCATGTGACTCAGATAGAGCATGTGACTCAGATAGAGCGTGTAACTCAGATAGAGCGTGTGACTCAGATAGAGCATGTGACTCAGATAGAGCATGTGACTCAGATAGAGCATGTGACTCAGATACAGCGTGTGACTCAGATAGAGAGAGTGTGACTCAGATAGAGCGTGTGACTCAGATAGAGCATGTGACTCAGATAGAGCGTGTGACTCAGATAGAGCGTGTGATTCAGATAGAGCGTGTGACTCAGATAGAGCGTGTGATTCAGATAGAGCATGTGATTTAGATAGAGCATGTGACTCAGATAGAGCATGTGATTCAGATAGAGCATGTGACTCAGATAGAGCATGTGACTCAGATAGAGCATGTGACTCAGATAGAGCATGTGACTCAGATAGAGCATGTGACTCAGATAGAGCATGTGACTCAGATAGAGCATGTGACTCAGATAGAGCGTGTGACTCAGATAGAGCATGTGATTCAGATAGAGCATGTGATTTAGATAGAGCGTGTGACTCAGATAGAGCATGTGACTCAGATAGAGAGTGTGATTCAGATAGAGCGTGTGACTCAGATAGAGCATGTGACTCAGATAGAGCATGTGACTCAGATAGAGCGTGTGACTCAGATACAGCGTGTGACTCAGATAGAGAGAGTGTGACTCAGATAGAGCGTGTGACTCAGATAGAGCATGTGACTCAGATAGAGCGTGTGACTCAGATAGAGCATGTGACTCAGATAGAGCATGTGACTCAGATAGAGAGTGTGATTCAGATAGAGCATGTGACTCAGATAGAGCGTGTGACTCAGATAGAGCGTGTGACTCAGATAGAGCATGTGACTCAGATAGAGCGTGTGACTCAGATAGAGCATGTGACTCAGATAGAGCATGTGACTCAGATAGAGCGTGTGACTCAGATAGAGCATGTGACTCAGATAGAGCATGTGACTCAGATAGAGCGTGTGACTCAGATAGAGCATGTGACTCAGATAGAGCATGTGACTCAGATAGAGCGTGTGACTCAGATAGAGCGTGTGACTCAGATAGAGCATGTGAATCAGATAGAGCGTGTGATTTAGATAGAGCGTGTGACTCAGATAGAGCATGTGACTCAGATAGAGCATGTGACTCAGATAGAGCATGTGACTCAGATAGAGCATGTGACTCAGATAGAGCGTGTGACTCAGATAGAGCATGTGACTCAGATAGAGCGTGTGTCAGATAGAGCGTGTGACTCAGATAGAGCGTGTGACTCAGATAGAGCGTGTGACTCAGATAGAGCGTGTGACTCAGATAGAGCGTGTTTCTCAGATAGAGCGTGTGACTCAGATAGAGCGTGTGATTCAGATAGAGCATGTGACTCAGATAGAGCGTGTGACTCAGATAGAGCGTGTGACTCAGATAGAGCGTGTGACTCAGATAGAGCATGTGACTCAGATAGAGCATGTGACTCAGATAGAGCGTGTGACTCAGATAGAGCGTGTGACTCAGATAGAGCATGTGAATCAGATAGAGCGTGTGACTCATATAGAGCATGTGACTCAGATAGAGCGTGTGTCAGATAGAGCGTGTGATTCAGATAGAGCATGTGACTCAGATAGAGAGTGTGATTCAGATAGAGCGTGTGACTCAGATAGAGCATATGACTCAGATAGAGCATGTGACTCAGATAGAGCGTGTGACTCAGATAGAGCATGTGACTCAGATAGAGAGTGTGATTCAGATAGAGCATGTGAATCAGATAGAGCATGTGACTCAGATAGAGCATGTGACTCAGATAGAGCGTGTGATTCAGATAGAGCATGTGACTCAGATAGAGCATGTGACTCAGATAGAGCGTGTGATTCAGATAGAGCATGTGACTCAGATAGAGCGTGTGACTCAGATAGAGCGTGTGACTCAGATAGAGCGTGTGACTCAGATAGAGCGTGTGACTCAGATAGAGCGTGTGACTCAGATAGAGAGTGTGACTCAGATAGAGCGTGTGACTCAGATAGAGCATGTGACTCAGATAGAGCATGTGATTCAGATAGAGCGTGTGATTCAGATAGAGCGTGTGATTCAGATAGAGCATGTGACTCAGATAGAGCATGTGACTCAGATAGAGCATGTGACTCAGATAGAGCGTGTGACTCAGATAGAGCATGTGATTCATATAGAGCGTGTGATTCAGATAGAGCGTGTGACTCAGATAGAGCATGTGACTCAGATAGAGCATGTGACTCAGATAGAGCGTGTAACTCAGATAGAGCGTGTGACTCAGATAGAGCATGTGACTCAGATAGAGCATGTGACTCAGATAGAGCGTGTGACTCAGATAGAGCGTGTGACTCAGATAGAGCATGTGAATCAGATAGAGCATGTGAATCAGATAGAGCATGTGACTCAGATAGAGCGTGTGACTCAGATAGAGCGTGTGACTCAGATAGAGCGTGTGACTCAGATAGAGCGTGTGACTCAGATAGAGCGTGTGACTCAGATAGAGAGTGTGACTCAGATAGAGCGTGTGACTCAGATAGAGCGTGTGACTCAGATAGAGCATGTGATTCAGATAGAGCGTGTGATTCAGATAGAGCGTGTGATTCAGATAGAGCATGTGACTCAGATAGAGCATGTGACTCAGATAGAGCATGTGACTCAGATAGAGCGTGTGACTCAGATAGAGCGTGTGATTCATATAGAGCGTGTGATTCAGATAGAGCGTGTGACTCAGATAGAGCATGTGACTCAGATAGAGCATGTGACTCAGATAGAGCGTGTAACTCAGATAGAGCGTGTGACTCAGATAGAGCATGTGACTCAGATAGAGCATGTGACTCAGATAGAGCATGTGACTCAGATACAGCGTGTGACTCAGATAGAGAGAGTGTGACTCAGATAGAGCGTGTGACTCAGATAGAGCATGTGACTCAGATAGAGCGTGTGACTCAGATAGAGCGTGTGATTCAGATAGAGCGTGTGACTCAGATAGAGCGTGTGATTCAGATAGAGCATGTGATTTAGATAGAGCATGTGACTCAGATAGAGCATGTGATTCAGATAGAGCATGTGACTCAGATAGAGCATGTGACTCAGATAGAGCATGTGACTCAGATAGAGCATGTGACTCAGATAGAGCATGTGACTCAGATAGAGCGTGTGACTCAGATAGAGCATGTGATTCAGATAGAGCATGTGATTTAGATAGAGCGTGTGACTCAGATAGAGCATGTGACTCAGATAGAGAGTGTGATTCAGATAGAGCGTGTGACTCAGATAGAGCATGTGACTCAGATAGAGCATGTGACTCAGATAGAGCGTGTGACTCAGATACAGCGTGTGACTCAGATAGAGAGAGTGTGACTCAGATAGAGCGTGTGACTCAGATAGAGCATGTGACTCAGATAGAGCGTGTGACTCAGATAGAGCATGTGACTCAGATAGAGCATGTGACTCAGATAGAGAGTGTGATTCAGATAGAGCATGTGACTCAGATAGAGCGTGTGACTCAGATAGAGCGTGTGACTCAGATAGAGCATGTGACTCAGATAGAGCGTGTGACTCAGATAGAGCATGTGACTCAGATAGAGCATGTGACTCAGATAGAGCGTGTGACTCAGATAGAGCATGTGACTCAGATAGAGCATGTGACTCAGATAGAGCGTGTGACTCAGATAGAGCATGTGACTCAGATAGAGCATGTGACTCAGATAGAGCGTGTGACTCAGATAGAGCGTGTGACTCAGATAGAGCATGTGAATCAGATAGAGCGTGTGATTTAGATAGAGCGTGTGACTCAGATAGAGCATGTGACTCAGATAGAGCATGTGACTCAGATAGGAGCATGTGACTCAGATAGAGCATGTGACTCAGATAGAGCGTGTGACTCAGATAGAGCATGCGACTCAGATAGAGCGTGTGTCAGATAGAGCGTGTGACTCAGATAGAGCGTGTGACTCAGATAGAGCGTGTGACTCAGATAGAGCGTGTGACTCAGATAGAGCGTGTTTCTCAGATAGAGCGTGTGACTCAGATAGAGCGTGTGACTCAGATAGAGCATGTGACTCAGATAGAGCGTGTGACTCAGATAGAGCGTGTGACTCAGATAGAGCATGTGACTCAGATAGAGCATGTGACTCAGATAGAGCATGTGACTCAGATAGAGCGTGTGACTCAGATAGAGCGTGTGACTCAGATAGAGCATGTGAATCAGATAGAGCGTGTGACTCATATAGAGCATGTGACTCAGATAGAGCGTGTGTCAGATAGAGCGTGTGACTCAGATAGAGCGCGTGACTCAGATAGAGCATGTGACTCAGATAGAGCGTGTGACTCAGATAGAGAGTGTGATTCAGATAGAGCGTGTGACTCAGATAGAGCGTGTGACTCAGATAGAGCATGTGACTCAGATAGAGCGTGTGATTCAGATAGAGCATGTGACTCAGATAGAGCGTGTGACTCAGATAGAGCGTGTGATTCAGATAGAGCATGTGACTACAGATAGAGGAGTGTGATTCAGATAGAGCGTGTGACTCAGATAGAGCGTGTGACTCAGATAGAGCATGTGACTCAGATAGAGCGTGTGATTCAGATAGAGCATGTGACTCAGATAGAGCGTGTGACTCAGATAGAGCGTGTGACTCAGATAGAGCGTGTGACTCAGATAGAGCGTGTGACTCAGATTAGAGCGTGTGACTCAGATAGAGAGTGTGACTCAGATAGAGCATGTGACTCAGATAGAGCAGTGTGACTCAGATAGAGCATGTGACTCAGATAGAGCGTGTGACTCAGATAGAGCGTGTGATTCAGATAGAGCATGTGACTCAGATAGAGCGTGTGACTCAGATAGAGCATGTGACTCAGATAGAGCGTGTGACTCAGATAGAGCGTGTGACTCAGATAGAGCGTGTGACTCAGATAGAGCATGTGACTCAGATAGAGCAGTGTGACTCAGATAGAGCATGTGACTCAGATAGAGCATGTGACTCAGATAGAGCATGTGACTCAGATAGAGCGTGTGACTCAGATAGAGCATGTGACTCAGATAGAGCAGTGTGACTCAGATAGAGCAGTGTGACTCAGATAGAGCGTGTGACTCAGATAGAGCATGTGACTCAGATAGAGAGTGTGATTCAGATAGAGCATGTGACTCAGATAGAGCATGTGACTCAGATAGAGCATGTGACTCAGATAGAGCGTGTGACTCAGATAGAGCATGTGACTCAGATAGAGCGTGTGACTCAGATAGAGCAGTGTGATTCAGATAGAGCATTGTGACTCAGATAGAGCATGTGACTCAGATAGAGCATGTGATTCAGATAGAGCGTGTGACTCAGATAGAGCATGTGACCTCAGATAGAGCATGTGGATTCAGATAGAGCATGTGACTTCAGATAGAGCATTGTGACTCAGATAGAGCAGTGTGACTCAGATAGAGGCTGTGACTCAGATAGAGCGTGTGACATCAGATAGAGGTGGTGACTCAGATAGAGCAGTGTGACTCAGATAGAGCGTGTGACTCAGATAGAGCATTGTGACTCAGATAGAGCGTGTGAACTCAGATAGAGAGTGTGATCAGATAGAGCATGTGACTCAGAATAGAGCATGTGACTCTGATAGAGCATGTGACTCAGATAGAGCATGTGACTCAGATAAGCAGTGATCAGATAAGACAGTGTGACTCAGATAGAGAGAGTGTGACTCAGATAGAGCGTGTTTGACTCAGATAGAGCATGTGACTCAGATAGAGCGTGTGACTCAGATAGAGCATGTGACTCAGATAGAGCATGGTGACTCAGATAGAGCGTGTGATTCAGATAGAGCTTGTGACTCAGATAGAGCGTGTGACTCAGATAGAGCTTGTGACTCAGATAGAGCATGTGACTCAGATAGAGCTTGTGACTCAGATAGAGCATGTGACTCAGATAGAGCATGTGACTCAGATAGAGCGGTGTGACTCAGATAGAGCGTGTGACTCAGATAGAGCGTTGTGACTCAGATAGAGCGTGTGACTCAGATAGAGCGTTGTGACTCAGATAGAGCGGATGTGACTCAGATAGAGCGTGTGACTCAGATAGAGCTGTGACTCAGATAGAGCATTGTGACTCAGATAGAGCGTGTGACTCAGATAGAGCGTGTGACTCAGATAGAGCATGTGACTCAGATAGAGCATGTGACTCAGATAGAGCTTGTGACTCAGATAGAGCATGATGACTCAGAAAAGAGCATGTGACTCAGAGTAGAGCATGTGATTCAGATAGAGCGTGTGACTCAGATAGAGCATGTGACTCAGATAGAGCTGTGTGACTCAGATAGAGCATGTGAGCTCAGATAGAGCGTGTGACTCAGATAGAGCATGTGACTCAGATAGAGCGTGTGACTCAGATAGAGCGTTGTGACTCAGATAGAGCATGAGACTCAGATAGAGGCGTGGTGACTCAGATAGAGCGTGTGACTCAGATAGAGCTTGTGACTCAGATAGAGCGTGTGACTCAGATAGAGCGTGGTGACTACAGATAGAGCAATGTGACTCAGATAGAGCAGTGGTGACGTCAGATAGAGCAGTGTGATTCAGATAGAGGCGTCGTGACTCAGATAGAGCAGTGTGACTCAAGATAGAGCCATGTGACTCAGATAGAGGCGTGTGACTCATATATGAGCAGTGTGGACTCAGATAGAGCGAGTGACTCAGATAGAGCGTGTTACTCAGATAGAGCGTGTGACTCAGATAGAGCGTGTGATTCAGATAGAGCATGTGACTCAGATAGAGCGTGTGACTCAGATATAGTATGTGACTCAGATAGAGTGTGTGACTCAGATAGAGCATGTGACTCAGATAGAGCATGTGACTCATATAGAGCGTGTGACTCAGATAGAGCGTGTGACTCAGATAGAGCATGTGAATCAGATAGAGCGTGTGACTCATATAGAGCATGTGACTCAGATAGAGCGTGTGTCAGATAGAGCGTGTGACTCAGATAGAGCGTGTGACTCAGATAGAGCGTGTGACTCAGATAGAGCGTGTGACTCAGATAGAGCGTGTGATTCAGATAGAGCATGTGACTCAGATAGAGCGTGTGATTCAGATAGAGCGTGTGATTCAGATAGAGCATGTGAATCAGATAGAGCGTGTGACTCATATAGAGCGTGTGACTCAGATAGAGCGTGTGATTCAGATAGAGCGTGTGATTCAGATAGAGCATGTGAATCAGATAGAGCGTGTGACTCATATAGAGCATGTGACTCAGATAGAGCATGTGACTCAGATAGAGCGTGTGATTCATATAGAGCGTGTGATTCAGATAGAGCGTGTGACTCAGATAGAGCGTGTGATTCAGATAGAGCGTGTGACTCAGATAGAGAGTGTGACTCAGATAGAGCGTGTGACTCAGATAGAGCATGTGACTCAGATAGAGCGTGTGACTCAGATAGAGCGTGTGACTCAGATAGAGCGTGTGATTCAGATAGAGCATGTGATTCAGATAGAGCGTGTGACTCAGATAGAGCATGTGATTCAGATAGAGCGTGTGACTCAGATAGAGCGTGTGATTCAGATAGAGCGTGTGACTCAGATAGAGCGTGTGATTCAGATAGAGCGTGTGATTCAGATAGAGCGTGTTACTCAGATAGAGCGTGTGATTTAGATAGAGCATGTGATTCAGATAGAGCGTGTGACTCAGATAGAGCGTGTGATTCAGATAGAGCATGTGATTCAGATAGAGCGTGTGACTCAGATAGAGCGTGTGAATCAGATAGAGCGTGTGATTCAGATAGAGCGTGTGACTCAGAGTAGAGCGTGTGATTTAGATAGAGCATGTGAATCAGATAGAGCGTGTGACTCAGATAGAGCAGTGTGATCAGATAGAGAGGTGGTGACTCAGATAGAGCGTGTGACTCAGATAGAGCGTAGTGTGGACTCAGATAGGAGCATGTGACTCAGATAGAGCATGTGACTCAGATAGAGCGTGTGACTCAGAGATAGAGCGTTGTGACTCAGATAGAGCGTGTGACTCAGATAGAGCAAGTGACTCAGATAGAGCATGTGACTCAGATAGAGAGGTGTGATTCAGATAGAGCGTGTGACTCAGATAGAGCATGTGATTCAGATAGAGCAGTGTGACTCAGATAGAGCGTGTGACTCAGATAGAGCATGTGACTCAGCTAGAGCGTGTGACTCAGATAGAGCGTGTGACTCAGATAGAGCATGTGACTCAGATAGAGCGTGTGACTCAGATAGAGCGTGTGACTCAGATAGAGCGTGTGACTCAGATAGAGCGTGTGACTCAGATAGAGCATGTGAATCAGATAGAGCGTGTGACTCAGATAGAGCATGTGACTCAGATAGAGCATGTGACTCAGATAGAGCATGTGACTCAGATAGAGCATGGTGACTCAGATAGAGCATGTGACTCAGATAGAGCGTGTGATTCAGATAGAGCATGTGACTCAGATAGAGCTTGTGACTCAGATAGAGCATGTGACTCAGATAGAGCGTGTGACTCAGATAGAGCATGTGACTCAGATAGAGCATGTGACTCAGATAGAGCATGTGACTCAGATAGAGCATGTGATTCAGATAGAGCATGTGACTCAGATAGAGCATGTGACTCAGATAGAGCGTGTGATTCAGATAGAGCATGTGACTCAGATAGAGCGTGTGACTCAGATAGAGCATGTGACTCAGATAGAGCGTGTGACTCAGATAGAGCATGTGACTCAGATAGAGCATGTGACTCAGATAGAGCGTGTGACTCAGATAGAGCATGTGACTCAGATAGAGCATGTGATTCAGATAGAGCATGTGACTCAGATAGAGCATGTGACTCAGATAGAGCATGTGACTCAGATAGAGCATGTGATTCAGATAGAGCGTGTGATTCAGATAGAGCATGTGACTCAGATAGAGCGTGTGACTCAGATAGAGCATGTGACTCAGATAGAGCATGTGACTCAGATAGAGCATGTGACTCAGATAGAGCATGTGACTCAGATAGAGCGTGTGACTCAGATAGAGCATGTGACTCAGATAGAGCATGTGACTCAGATAGAGCATGTGACTCAGATAGAGCATGTGACTCAGATAGAGCGTGTGATTCAGATAGACCGTGTGACTCAGATAGAGCATGTGAATCAGATAGAGCGTGTGACTCATATAGAGCATGTGACTCAGATAGAGCGTGTGACTCAGATAGAGCATGTGACTCAGATAGAGCATGTGACTCAGATAGAGCATGTGACTCAGATAGAGCATGTGACTCAGATAGAGCGTGTGATTCAGATAGAGCATGTGACTCAGATAGAGCATGTGACTCAGATAGAGCATGTGATTCAGATAGAGCATGTGACTCAGATAGAGCGTGTGACTCAGATAGAGCGTGTGACTCAGATAGAGCGTGTGACTCAGATAGAGCGTGTGACTCAGATAGAGCATGTGATTCAGATAGAGCGTGTGACTCAGATAGAGCGTGTGACTCAGATAGAGCATGTGACTCAGATAGAACATGTGACTCAGATAGAGCGTGTGACTCAGATAGAGCATGTGACTCAGATAGAACATGTGACTCAGATAGAGCATGTGACTCAGATAGAGCATGTGACTCAGATAGAACATGTGACTCAGATAGAGCGTGTGACTCAGATAGAGCGTGTGACTCAGATAGAGCATGTGACTCAGATAGAGCGTGTGATTCAGATAGAGCATGTGACTCAGATAGAGCATGTGACTCAGATAGGAGCATGTGAGTCAGATAGAGCATGTGACTCAGATAGCAGCATGTGACTCAGATAGAGTGTGTGACTCAGATAGAGCATGTGAGTCAGATAGAGCATGTGACTCAGAGTAGAGCATGTGACTCAGATAGAGCGTGTGACTCAGATAGAGCGTGTGACTCAGATAGAGCATGTGACTCAGATAGAGCGTGTGACTCATATAGAGCATGTTATTCAGATAGAGCGTGTGACTCAGATAGAGCGTGTGACTCAGATAGAGCGTGTGACTCAGATAGAGCGTGTGACTCAGATAGAGCGTGTGACTCAGATAGAGCGTGTGACTCAGATAGAGCATGTGATTCAGATAGAGCGTGTGACTCAGATAGAGCGTGTGACTCAGATAGAGCATGTGACTCAGATAGAACATGTGACTCAGATAGAGCGTGTGACTCAGATAGAGCATGTGACTCAGATAGAACATGTGACTCAGATAGAGCATGTGACTCAGATAGAGCATGTGACTCAGATAGAACATGTGACTCAGATAGAGCGTGTGACTCAGATAGAGCGTGTGACTCAGATAGAGCATGTGACTCAGATAGAGCGTGTGATTCAGATAGAGCATGTGACTCAGATAGAGCATGTGACTCAGATAGAGCATGTGAGTCAGATAGAGCATGTGACTCAGATAGAGCATGTGACTCAGATAGAGTGTGTGACTCAGATAGAGCATGTGAGTCAGATAGAGCATGTGACTCAGATAGAGCATGTGACTCAGATAGAGCGTGTGACTCAGATAGAGCGTGTGACTCAGATAGAGCATGTGACTCAGATAGAGCGTGTGACTCATATAGAGCATGTTATTCAGATAGAGCGTGTGACTCAGATAGAGCGTGTGACTCAGATAGAGCATGTGACTCAGATAGAGCGTGTGACTCATATAGAGCATGTGATTCAGATAGAGCGTGTGACTCAGATAGAGCGTGTGACTCAGAAAGAGCATGTGACTCAGATAGAGCGTGTGACTCAGATAGAGCATGTGACTCAGATAGAGCATGTGACTCAGATAGAGCGTGTGATTCAGATAGAGCGCGTGATTCAGATAGAGCGCGTGATTCAGATAGAGCGTGTGATTCAGATAGAGTAAGTGACTCAGATAGAGAGTGTGACTCAGATAGAGCATGTGACTCAGATAGAGCGTGTGACTCAGATAGAGCATGTGACTCAGATAGAGCATGTGACTCAGATTGAGCATGTGACTCAGATAGAGCAGAGCATGTGATTCAGATAGAGCATGTGACTCAGATAGAGCATGTGACTCAGATAGAGCGTGTGATTTAGATAGAGCGTGTGATTCAGATAGAGCGTGTGACTCAGATAGAGCATGTGACTCAGATAGAGCGTGTGACTTAGATAGAGCATGTGACTCAGATAGAGCGTGTGATTCAGATAGAGCGTGTGACTGAGATAGAGCGTGTGACTCAGATAGAGCGTGTGACTCAGATAGAGCGTGTGACTCAGATAGAGAGTGTGACTCAGATAGAGCGTGTGACTCAGATAGAGCATGTGACTCAGATAGAGCATGTGACTCAGATAGAGCGTGTGACTCAGATAGAGCATGTGACTCAGATAGAGCGTGTGACTCAGATAGAGCGTGTGACTCAGATAGAGCGTGTGACTCATATAGAGCGTGTGACTCAGATAGAGCATGTGACTCAGATAGAGCATGTGACTCAGATAGAGCGTGTGACTCAGATAGAGCGTGTGACTCAGATAGAGCGTGTGATTCAGATAGAGCATGTGACTCAGATAGAGCATGTGATTCAGATAGAGCGTGTGACTCAGATAGAGCGTGTGACTCAGATAGAGCGTGTGATTCAGATAGAGCATGTGACTCAGATAGAGCATGTGACTCAGATAGAGCATGTGACTCAGATAGAGCGTGTGACTCAGATAGAGCGTGTGACTCAGATAGAGCGTGTGACTCTAGAGCATGTGACTCAGATAGAGCATGTGATTCAGATAGAGCGTGTGATTCAGATAGAGCATGTGACTCAGATAGAGCGTGTGACTCAGATAGAGCATGTGACTCAGATAGAGCGTGTGACTCAGATAGAGCGTGTGACTCAGATAGAGCGTGTAACTCAGATAGAGCATGTGACTCAGATAGAGCATGTGACTCAGATAGAGCGTGTGACTCAGATAGAGCGTGTGATTCAGATAGAGCATGTGATTCAGATAGAGCATGTGACTCAGATAGAGCATGTGACTCAGATAGAGCATGTGACTCAGATAGAGCGTGTGACTCAGATAGAGCGTGTGACTCAGATAGAGCGTGTGACTCAGATAGAGCGTGTGACTCAGATAGAGCATGTGACTCAGATAGAGCGTGTGACTCAGATAGAGCGTGTGATTCAGATAGAGCGTGTGACTCAGATAGAGCATGTGACTCAGATAGAGCGTGTGACTCAGATAGAGCGTGTGATTCAGATAGAGCATGTGATTTAGATAGAGCGTGTGACTCAGATAGAGCGTGTGACTCAGATAGAGCATGTGACTCAGATAGAGCGTGTGACTCAGATAGAGCGTGTGACTCAGATAGAGCGTGTGACTCAGATAGAGCGTGTGACTCAGATAGAGCATGTGACTCAGATAGAGCATGTGACTCAGATAGAACATGTGACTCAGATAGAGCATGTGACTCAGATAGAGCATGTGACTCAGATAGAGCGTGTGATTCAGATAGAGCATGTGACTCAGATAGAGCATGTGACTCAGATAGAGCATGTGACTCAGATAGAGCATTTGATTCAGATAGAGCATGTGACTCAGATAGAGCGTGTGACTCAGATAGAGCATGTGACTCAGATAGAGCGTGTGACTCAGATAGAGCATGTGACTCAGATAGAGCGTGTGACTCAGATAGATCATGTGACTCAAATAAAGCATGTGACTCAGATAGAGCATGTGACTCAGAGAGAGTGTGTGATTCAGATAGAGCATGTGACTCAGATAGAGCATGTGACTCAGATAGAGCATGTGACTCAGATAGAGCATGTGACTCAGATAGAGCATGTGATTCAGATAGAGCGTGTGACTCAGATAGAGCATGTGACTCAGATAGAGCGTGTGACTCAGATAGAGCGTGTGACTCAGATAGAGCATGTGACTCAGATAGAGCATGTGACTCAGATAGAGCGTGTGATTCAGATAGAGCGTGTGATTCAGATAGAGCGTGTGATTCAGATAGAGCGTGTGACTCAGATAGAGAGTGTGACTCAGATAGAGCATGTGACTCAGATAGAGCGTGTGACTCAGATAGAGCGTGTGATTCAGATAGAGCGTGTGATTCAGATAGAGCGTGTGACTCATATAGAGCATGTGACTCAGATAGAGCATGTGACTCAGATAGAGCGTGTGATTCAGATAGAGCGTGTGACTCAGATATAGCATGTGACTCAGATAGAGCGTGTGACTCAGATAGAGCGTGTGATTCAGATAGAGCGTGTGACTCAGATAGAGCATGTGACTCAGATAGAGCGTGTGACTCAGATAGAGCATGTGACTCAGATAGAGCGTGTGACTCAGATAGAGCGTGTGATTCAGATAGAGCATGTGATTTAGATAGAGCGTGTGACTCAGATAGAGCGTGTGACTCAGATAGAGCATGTGACTCAGATAGAGAGTGTGACTCAGATAGAGCGTGTGACTCAGATAGAGCGTGTGACTCAGATAGAGCGTGTGACTCAGATAGAGCATGTGACTCAGATAGAGCATGTGATTCAGATAGAGCATGTGACTTAGATAGAGCATGTGACTCAGATAGAGCGTGTGACTCAGATAGAGCGTGTGATTCAGATAGAGCGTGTGACTCAGATAGAGCATGTGACTCAGATAGAGCGTGTGACTCATATAGAGCATGTGACTCAGATAGAGCATGTGACTCAGATAGAACGTGTGATTCATATAGAGCGTGTGACTCAGATAGAGCATGTGACTCAGATAGAGCGTGTGACTCAGATAGAGCATGTGACTCAGATAGAGCGTGTGACTCAGATAGAGCGTGTGACTCAGATAGAGCGTGTGACTCAGATAGAGCGTGTGACTCAGATAGAGCATGTGACTCAGATAGAGCGTGTGACTCAGATAGAGCGTGTGACTCAGATAGAGCATGTGATTCAGATAGAGCGTGTGACTCAGATAGAGCGTGTGACTCAGATAGAGCATGTGACTCAGATAGAGCATGTGACTCAGATAGAGCATGTGATTCAGATAGAGCATGTGACTCAGATAGAGCATGTGACTCAGATAGAGCATTTGACTCAGATAGAGCGTGTGACTCAGATAGAGCATGTGACTCAGATAGAGCGTGTGACTCAGATAGAGCGTGTGACTCAGATAGAGCGTGTGACTCAGATAGAGCGTGTGACTCAGATAGAGCATGTGACTCAGATAGAGCATGTGACTCAGATAGAGCATGTGATTCAGATAGAGCGTGTGATTCAGATAGAGCGTGTGACTCAGATAGAGCGTGTGACTCAGATAGAGCTTGTGACTCAGATAGAGCATGTGACTCAGATAGAGCATGTGATTCAGATAGAGCGTGTGATTCAGATAGAGCATGTGAGTCATGTTATTGGCTCACCCAGTGTTTTCAGTTAGCTCCCAGTAGTGCATTACTGCTTCTTCAACAAAGGATACTAAGAGTATGAAGCAAATGAAATAATAGAAGTAAATTGGAAAGTTATTTGGCATTGCATGTTCTATCATGGAACAAAATGTTGGGTTTTATGTCTCTTTAAGGTTACTAAAGACCTAATTACAGCAAACTGTAAAGGCCACTCCTGCCCGTTATTCCTTCTTTCTCCAAACCCTCCAGTCCTTTAGCATTTGTGACCTCTCATGGTTTACCTTCTTCCTGTCTGGCCGGACATTTAGTGTAGACTTCTCTTGAGCTTCCTCTGCCACTTTCTGTTGTGGTACCAAAGGGGTCTGTCCTTGGTCCCCTTCTCTTCTCATCATTGGGTTCCTTAATAAAGTCCCACAGTTTCAGTATTGTTTGTTTGCTGATGACACCCAAATTTACCTCTTTGCACCAAACCTATCCTTTCTTCCCTATCATGTGTCAATAACTTTCTAATATTTCATCCCGGATGTCCTCTAACTACCTCAAGCTCAATCTCTCCAAAACTGAGCTCCTTATCCCCCCCTCTTCTTCCAAAATCTCCACCCCCCCCCCATCTTTCTTTCCACCTTAAAAAAATCTCTCTGCCTTGCTCCACTAGACGCTTCCCTAGTTTCAAGTGTTCCTTAAAGGGACATTAAACCCAAATGTTTTCTTTCATGATTCAGATAGAAAATACCATTTTAAACAACTTTCTAATTTACTTCTATTATCTAATTTGCTTCATATTCTTTATATTCTTTACTGAAAAGCATATCTAGATAGGCTCAGTAGCTGCTGAACATAGATATCTCATGTGATTGGCTCACCCATGTGCATTTCTATTTCTTTAACAAAAGATATCTAAAGAATGAAGCAAATTAGATAATATTAGTAAATTGGAATGTTGTTTAAAATTGTATTCTCTGTCTGAATCATGAAAGAAAAATGTTGAGTTTAGTGTCCCTCTACTGTTCAGGGATGCATATAATATACACTAACATTTTCTTATCTTAGTTCCTCTCCTACATTTTTCATCCCCTGAACCCCCTTAGTACGTAAGCCAGGAGCCCAACTGTTTTGTAGCTCACCTTAATAAGAGCTGATTTACAACAGTGCAACTCTTGACATGGTCCTCTACCCATTTGTCTCCCATAAATACTACCTTGCATATTAGACTTGCGGAATCTGTTGCTGCTCTATAAATAACTGATAATAATAATATTAATAATAAAGCCTTGACTACTAGATGTCATCTTTTGTTTACGGTGGGATTAGTTCAGTAGCAGCGCACAGCCTGAGCTCTGTAAATATACATATCTTGCAGTAAACTGGGCTATGTGTAGTGCGGACCCATGTCGCAGAGCAGAGATTTTCCTACCTGCTGGTCTGGTTATACATTTATCAGGTATGAAGCACAATCAATATGAGGTCTTAAACACGTTGTTCTTGCTGTTTCTTCCTTTCTCATTCTCAGAGTCGGTGATTACAGCTCATCAGAATTATTGATAAAAATGTTGCATTTTGTCTAAAGCTTGAAATAAATCCTAGGTGAGGTGATTCATCAGATAAATCAATAGTAGTTCAGATTCTTAGACACACTAATACATCCGTCTGCTTTCACTACCAAAATCAGATTTGTAACAAGAGGAAATTCTGAGATGCACAGTCAATCTGAGTATTTGCTTTTATTCTCAGGCACAAAAATGGTAAACATATTCTAAATATAAGTTACCGAGGGCAAAACCATCTCAGGTTTACCAATGGCAAAACCATCTCAGGACTACTGAGGGCAAAACCATTTTAGGACTACTGAGGGCAAAACCATCTCAGGACTACTGAGGGCAAAACCATCTCAGGACTACTGAGGGCAAAACCATCTCAGGACTACCGAGGGCAAAACCATGTCAGGGTTACCAAGGGCAAAACCATCTCAGGGTTACCAAGGGCCAAACCATTCTGGACTACCAAGGGCAAAATCATCACAGGACTACTGAGGGCAAAACCATCACAGGACTACTGAGGGCAAAACCATCTCAGGGTTACCAAGGGCAAAACCATCTCAGGACTACCAAGGGAAAAATCATCACAGGACTACTGAGGGCAAAACCATCACAGGACTACTGAGGGCAAAACCATCACAGGACTACTGAGGGCAAAACCATCTCAGGGTTACCAAGGGCAAAACCATCTCAGGACTACTGAAGGCAAACCATTTTAAGACTACTGAGGGCAAAACCATCTCAGGGCTACTGAGGGCAAAACCATCTCAGGACTACTGAGGGCAAAACCATTTCAGGACTACTGAGGGCAAAACCATCTCAGGGTTACCAAGGGCAAAACCATCTCAGGGTTACTAAGGGCAAAACCATCTCAGGACTACCGAGGGCAAAACCATTACAGGACTACTAAGGGCAAAACCATCTCAGGACTACTGAGGTCAAAACCATCTCAGGACTACCGAGGGTAAAACCATCTCAGGACTACTGAGGGTTAAACTATCTCAGGACTACTGAGGGCAAAACCATCTCAGGACTACTGAGGGCAAAACCATCTCAGGACTACCGAGGGCAAAACCATCTCAGGACTACTGAGGGCAAAACCATCTCAGGACTACTGAGGGAAAAACCATCTCAGAATGCCACATGGGTTCATAGAAATCAAATTAAGGTTTCTAGGAGACTTAGGGCCCGATAGTCTTTGGACTTGTGAGATTCTCTAAGAAATCTCTCCAGTACTATAAAGCACTAATTTTATTAAGGTTTTTTGCAAATGAGTGTTCCCAGCATTTAATTAAGTGAAGGAAATGTGCACATTACACCAGGGCTCACACAAAATTCTAGTTGAATAGAATAAATAAATAAAATATTGAGATAAAAATATACAGTAAAAAATTGTATTTTATGGATAATACTGCCGTGTTAGTATATCTGTTGGGATCTTCGGTTATTTGAATATTTTTCCCTGTCAACGATGCAAATCTTGTAAATACAGTTCAAAATTAAAAAGCATCAAGTCAGACAAAACTGGAAACATTTTGAAAATCAATGGACTACTTAGGTGTTCAGATATTAATATCATTTATTTAGTACAATGTAGTTGTAATTTGAAATACTTCGGTCAAACCAGCAGGAAACTTAGAGACCGTATAAGGGAGCACATTCTGGGAATTGAACACTGTAGAAAATACACTAATCTATACAGACATTTTACAGAAATACATCAGGGAAGAATAGATGATTTCAAATTTTGGGGCGTGGAAAAAGTTGAGTCTGATGGAAGGAGAGGCAATATGGAAGAGAAGCTACTAAGACAGGGGGCAGAGCTGATTTTTAACTTTGACACTCTAGCCCCCAGAGGCTTAAATAGTGAATTGGATCTAAATTTTATTTTAAAATAACTGCTTGTTTTTTATTCTTGGTACTTCTATTGATTATTACTTTTATATATTAATAGATCTGTTATTTAGTTCTGTTTTCTTAAAATTATCCCATTTATATATGAGTATGAGTTCTCCTGTTTGTATATATAGCTGAGGAGCCTCCTAATCATCACATTTTATATTGCATTATTCCAATTTTATTACAATTACACATAGATTTTTATATCAACTTATACCTTTTATATCAATATTTTATACATGATTTTTATATATTAATTGTCACATTCCATCCGCTCATCGCCGTGTCACCGCGGCTCACGGATCTCTTCTGTGTCACGTCACGTTGCCTAGCAACGTGACGCGGTTCTCTGTACCTCCTCCTGACGTCTACGTCTCTCTCTCCCTTCAAAAGACCGGCGGGAGATCTTCGCGGGGCCCGTTTGTCTTCCTGTCATCTGAACCTGTGAGTACCTTGGCTTCTGATATTTTTCTGCCAGACTTATCTTTACCGATCCCACGAATTCCCTTCTGGATTCATTCTCCCTTATCAAACCTGCCTAAAGGAATATTGCTATTTGTTTGCTAACCTGCTTAAAGGGACATTTGCTTTATCAAACCTGCCTAAAGGAATATTGCTATTTGTTTGCTAACCAGCTTAAAGGGACATTTGCTTTATCAAACCTGCCTAAAGGAATATTGCTATTTGTTTGCTAACCTGCTTAAAGGGACATTTGCTTTATCAATCCTACAAAAGGAATACTACTCTGTTTGTTTTCTAAACCTGCTTAAAGGGACATTTGCTTATTCCAAACCTGATGTAAGGATTACTTCTCTGTGTGTTTGTTAAACTGCTTAAAGGGACATTTGCTTTATCAATCCTGCAAGAAGGAATACTTATATGTTTGCTTTCCAACCTACTTAAAGGGACATTTGTTTTTATCTTTCCTGAGTGGGTCACGTCCTGGATATTTCTTAGTGTGCTAGCGTGTGTTTTACTTTTCACGCTAGCAGTTGGGTTGAATCCTGGGCTGACCCTTTACGGCTGATAGTACAAACGGGCCAAAAATGGACCCCCCTGAATTATCCATGGCCGTGACCCACCAGGGACAATTATTGGGATCTCATGCTACCCACTTGCAATCCTTGGACGCAAAGTTGGATCAGATAACTGCTTTACTTCAGAATATGGCTGCTCCTATTCCTCCAAATCCTATTCCTTTGGAGCCCTCACCTCCTACGAATCCTACCAATCCGTCACAAGGTCAACTCAGTCCGAGGATACCCCTTCCGGACAAATATGATGGGAATCCTGAGGATTGTAGAGGTTTTCTGAATCAGTGTCGCCTTCATTTTCGGAATAGTCCTCTTCTTTTTGCAACCCCCTCTTCTAGAATCACTTTCCTTATATCCTTAATGAAAGGTGGAGCCTTAGCCTGGGTATCACCTTTGCTAGAAAAGAATGATCCAATACTCCAGGATGTGGATACTTTCCTCTCTGTCTTTTCTAATGTCTTCGATAAACCAGGGAGGTCCGCCGCTGCTGAAGCTTCCCTCCTAGATTTACGGCAGGGTGGTCAATCTGTATCTCAATATGCCATTGAATTTCGCACCCTAGCTTCTGAGACTACTTGGAATCAGGGAGCTCTTAGAGCAGCTTTTTGTAAAGGACTCTCTGAACATCTCAAAGATGAGTTGGTCTATCGTGAACTTCCAGAATCTCTAGAAGCTTTGATAAATCTTTGTATTTGCCTCGATTCCAGATACCGTGAACGCCAACAAGAAAGAGAAAGAAGTCAGAAAGCTTCTAATCGACCTGTTCGGCTGTTTCCTCACCTCTCTAACCCAGTAACTCCCGCTTCTCCACCTTCCGACCAGGCTGAACCAATGGAGGTAGGCACCATTAGATTAACTGAAACTGAACGTCAGAGGAGACGCTCTCTTGTACTGTGTTTGTACTGTGGTCTTAAAGGACATTTATTAAAGGATTGTCCTACCAGACCGCTAAAAGCCAGGGCTTAACTTCTGTCCAGGGAGCTGAGTTAAGCCAAATAGGATTTCATTCCCTCAATAATAAACTTTTTGTTCCGGTTTCTCTTCAAATTGGAGAGGACAAGATTCATGCTCAAGCCCTTATTGACTCAGGTGCTGGAGGAGTCTTCATCGATTCCACATTTGTAACTTCTCACTCTATTCCCTTAAGTAGAAAGGAGTATCCTATTCCTGTCTCCACTGTTAGTGGAGATCCCTTGGGTCCCGGAGTTATCCAGTTTGCTACTAGACCTATTCTCTTTTCTGTAGGAATCCTTCATTTGGAGACAATATGTTTTGACGTTATCTCGACTCCTCAATTTCCCATAATTTTGGGTCTTCCCTGGCTCCAGTTACATAATCCTGTTTTCTCTTGGACTCAAGGCGAACTCACTTCCTGGGGATCTGCATGTCAAAATAGTTGTCTTCAAATACCCACTAAAGTGCCTCTCACTATTGCTCTCACTACTGACACTTCTGGGTCGTTACCCGCACCTTATCAAGATTTTATTGATGTTTTTTCCAAGAAAGAAGCAGAACGTCTTCCTCCTCACCGTCCTTTTGATTGTCCCATTGATCTTCTTCCTGGCGCCACCTACCCTCGTGGCAAGACGTATCCGCTCTCAAGGCCTGAGAATAAGGCCTTGGAGGAATATATCCAAGATAGTTTGGCTAGAGGTTTTATTCGGCCTTCCTCTTCTCCTCTAGGGGCAGGTTTCTTTTTTGTGGGAAAAAAGGATGGAGGTTTACGACCTTGTATTGATTACCGGGGTTTGAATCAAATCACAGTCAAGAATAGTTACCCCTTACCCCTTATTCCTGAACTGTTCACCTATCTTCAAGGAGCTACAATATTTACCAAACTGGATCTTCGTGGTGCGTACAATCTTATCCGTATGCGCAAGGGTGATGAATGGAAAACAGCCTTTAACACTCGTTTTGGCCTTTATGAGTATTTCGTCATGCCTTTTGGGCTATGTAATGCCCCTGCTGTGTTTCAACACTTTGTGAACGAGATCTTTCGGGATTTTTTGAACACTTTTGTTATCATATATCTTGACGATATTCTAATTTTTTCTAAAGATTATCAAGATCATGTGCATCATGTCAGGACAGTTTTGCAACGGCTAAGAGATAATCATTTGTTTGCCAAATTGGAGAAATGTTCTTTTCATCAAAAATCCATACCCTTCTTGGGTTATGTAATATCTGAATCTGGATTTGAAATGGATCCAACTAAACTTTCTTCCATTTTGGATTGGCCTAGACCTGATTCTCTTAAATCTCTACAACGTTTTCTCAGCTTCGCCAGTTATTACAGGAAATTCATCAAAGGATTTGCAACTATTACTACTCCTCTCACTTCTCTCACTAAGAAGGGGCAAAACTGTAAAGATTGGCCTCCAGAGGCTATTAAGGCTTTTGAGTCTCTCAAAGAAGCTTTTTCTTCTGCGCCCATGCTCCGCCACCCAAATCCGGATCTTCAATTCATATTAGAAGTGGATGCTTCTTCTGTGGCTGCTGGGGCTGTCCTCTCTCAACGAATACCGGACACAGGAAAGATTCATCCTGTAGGTTTCTTTTCCAGGAAATTCACCACTTCCGAATTAAACTACGATGTAGGCAATAAAGAGTTACTTGCCATCAAGATGGCTCTGGACGAATGGAGGCATTGGCTGGAGGGTACTACTTTACCATTTTCCATACTCACAGATCATAAAAATCTTCTTTATCTCCAAACTGCCAAACGATTGAATTCCAGACAGGCTCGTTGGTCTCTATTTTTCTCACGTTTTCATTACAATCTTTCTTATATACCTGGTTCTAAAAATATAAAAGCAGATGCTCTTTCCAGACTGAATCTGGTACCATCCTTCAACCACATAAAGTCATAGCACAGTTATCAACTTCTTGCTTACTGGATTTACAGACTGCTCAAAAGGACCTTCCTTCGTCCTGCAAACCTCCTGATGGTTTACTGTTTGTCCCAGAAAACCTTCGCTCCAAGATCCTACATTGGGCTCATGATAGTCCTCTCTCTGGACATCCTGGCATCAGTAACACTGCTCGTAATCTCAAACAGTATGTCTGGTGGCCTACTCTCACTCAAGATGTTAAAGACTATGTATCTGTTTGCACACAATGTGCTACCAATAAGACTCCTCGTCAACTTCCTTCTGGTTTGCTTCAGCCTTTGCCCATTCCTCACCAACCTTGGACCCATTTGTCTATGGACTTTATTACTGACCTTCCTCTTTCTGCTGGAAACAACACTATTTGGGTGGTTGTCGACAGGTTCACTAAGACAGCTCATTTCATTCCTTTGCCTGGTCTACCCTCTGCCAAAAGACTTTCTGAGCTTTTTCTTTTGCATATTGTGAAATTACATGGGTTTCCTCTGGATATCGTCTCGGATAGAGGAGTAAAATTTGTTTCTCGGTTCTGGAAATGGCTCTGCAAACATTTTGGTACTACTGTCTCTTTGTCTACTTCACATCATCCGCAGTCTAATGGACAGACGGAAAGAGTTAACCAGTGTCTGGAGACTTATCTTAGACATTATGTAGACCATCATCACGCTAATTGGACTCGCTATCTTCCTTTGGCAGAGTTGGCTCATAATGCCCGATACAATTCGTCTCTTCAATCTTCTCCCTTTTATGCAGCTTACGGATTTCAACCTAGAACATTTCCTTTGCATACTACTTCCACTGAAAATCCTGCTTCTGATCAAACTGCTCAGAGATTAACTCGCCATTGGCGGATGATTCGTCGTCTTCTTTCCAAAGCCTCTAATCGATATAAACTCTTTGCGGATCGCCGACGGAAGAGAGCTCCCAAATATCGTCCTGGAGACAAGGTTTGGATCTCTACGCGTTATCTTCATCTCAAACAACCTTCTACTAAATTGGGTCCACGATATGTGGGTCCTTTCCGAATACTGGGTCAAGTTTGTTCCACTGCATACCGAGTTGCTCTTCACAAAACTCTCAAGGCTCACCCTGTCTTCCATGTTTCTCTTCTGAAACCTGTGATATCTAATAGATATTCTAAGTCTCTGCCCAAGCCTCAACCTCTCTTGGTACAGGGACAACCTGAGTTTGAGGTTGATCACATTCTGGATTCCAAGCTTCGTGGCAAGAAATTATACTATCTCATCCATTGGAAGGGCTATCCAGTCACGGAGCGGACTTGGGAACCGGCTCAAGAGGTACACGCCCCTGCTTTGATTAAGGCTTTCCACAAGATTTATCCTGCTAGGCCTGGTCCTGTCCCCCGGAAAGGGTCCTTGAGGGAGGGGTGCTGTCACATTCCATCCGCTCATCGCCGTGTCACCGCGGCTCACGGATCTCTTCTGTGTCACGTCACGTTGCCTAGCAACGTGACGCAGTTCTCTGTACCTCCTCCTGACGTCTACGTCTCTCTCTCCCTTCAAAAGACCGGCGGGAGATCTTCGCGGGGCCCGTTTGTCTTCCTGTCATCTGAACCTGTGAGTACCTTGGCTTCTGATATTTTTCTGCCAGACTTATCTTTACCGATCCCACAAATTCCCTTCTGGATTCATTCTCCCTTATCAAACCTGCCTAAAGGAATATTGCTATTTGTTTGCTAACCTGCTTAAAGGGACATTTGCTTTATCAAACCTGCCTAAAGGAATATTGCTATTTGTTTGCTAACCTGCTTAAAGGGACATTTGCTTTATCAAACCTGCCTAAAGGAATATTTCTGTTTGTTTGCTAACCAGCTTAAAGGGACATTTACTTTATCAAACCTGCCTAAAGGAATATTGCTATTTGTTTGCTAACCTGCTTAAAGGGACATTTGCTTTATCAATCCTACAAAAGGAATACCACTCTGTTTGTTTTCTAAACCTGCTTAAAGGGACATTTGCTTATTCCAAACCTGCTGTAAGGATTACTTCTCTGTTTGTTTGTTAAACTGCTTAAAGGGACATTTGCTTTATCAATCCTACAAGAAGGAATACTTATCTGTTTGCTTTCCAACCTACTTAAAGGGACATTTGTTTTTATCTTTCCTGAGTGGGTCACGTCCTGGATATTTCTCAGTGTGCTAGCGTGTGTTTTACTTTTCACGCTAGCAGTTGGGTTGAATCCTGGGCTGACCCTTTACGGCTGATATTAATTTTGTGCTGATGTATTAACATTTTGTAATTATAAATTCATTAATCCCCCATTTTTTATATATTATCACATTTTTTATATATTATCACATTTTTTATATATTATCACATTTTTTTTTATATTACCCTATTTCCCATCTATACAAATTGTATCTTTATAAATTTCACAAATATGTTTGTTCATGTATCCTGCCCACTTGTTTCATATATATATTTTTTGTACAAAATGTATATTTTTCTCATGTTTTATTTTTTATAAAAGGTTTTTAAAATATCAGCCTATCATATTTCGTTTATATATATTCTCTTAATGATCAGTCCGCAACACTTGGTGAACCACCATCAATATAAAGAGTTAAGGTCTTATTAAAATATTTATATCTGTCCACTAGAAGCCGGTATTGAAGATTCAAATGCTTTAACAATAGATTAGCTATAGACTCCGGTTAATATACAGGTTTATTTTATTGTATTTTACTCCACTTTTAATATATACTAGTACTATACCAAAACACTAAGGTCTGATTGATACCAGCTCATTGCACCTAGTTAGTATTTTATAAATATAACTATTAGAGAGTGACGGGTTAACAAACTTTTTGTGTTTCTTGTTTTTTGAATTTTAAATTTTATTATGTTACTATCAGCAAATGAGTGATACTCTATCATACATGAATATAGCTTAAAGGGACATTAAACCCAAAAATGTCTTTCATGATTCAGATAGAAAATACAATTTTAAACAACATTCCAATTTACTTCTATTATCTAATTTGCTTCATTCTTTACATATCTTTTGTTAAAGAAATAGCAATGCACATGGGTGAGCCAATCACATGAAGCATCTATGTGCATCCACCAATCAGAAGCTACTGAGCCTATCTAGATATGCTTTTCAGGAAATAATATCTAGAGAATGAAGCAAATTAGATAATAAAAGTAAATTAGAAAGTTGTTTAAAATGGCATTCTCCATCTGAATCATGAAAGAAAAATTTGGGGTTTAATGTCCCTTTAAGCATATATCTTCAATCGATGAATATAATGTATCAGTCAAACAAATATAGGAGTTAATCAGGATCTAAGTATGGCAAGGGTTAAATCAGCCTATAAAATGGAGGAGCAACACCAACAGGACATCTTGATAAAGACTTCACAGCTGAAACGCGTAGATGTCCACACGGATTGCTCCTGCTACAAAGAAACACTAAGGCCTAGATTTAGAGTTCAGCGGTAAAAGGGCTGTTAACGCTCCGCGGGCTTTTTTCTGGCCGCACCATAAATTTAACTCTGGTATCGAGAGTTTAATCAAATGCTGCGTTAGGCTCCAAAAAAGGAGCGTAGGGCATTTTTACCGCAAATGCAACTCTCGATACCAGAGTTGCTTACGGACGCGGCCAGCCTCAAAAACGTGCTCGTGCACGATTCTCCCATAGGAAACAATGGGACTGTTTGAGCTGAAAAAAAACCTAACACCTGCAAAAAAGCAGCGTTCAGCTCCTAACGCAGCCCCATTGTTTCCTATGGGGAAACACTTCCTACGTCTGCACCTAACACCCTAACATGAACCCCAAGTCTAAACACCCCTAACCTTACACTTATTAACCCCTAATCTTCCGCCCCCGCTATCGCTGACCCCTGCATTACAGTTTTAACCCCTAATCTTCCGCTCCGTAAACCGCCGCAACCTACGTTATCCCTATGTACCCCTAATCTGCTGCCCTAACATCGCCGACCCCTATGTTATATTTATTAACCCCTAATCTGCCCCCCACAACGTCGCCGACACCTGCCTACACTTATTAACCCCTAATCTGCCGAGCGGACCTGAGCGCTACTATAATAAAGTTATTAACCCCTAACCCGCCTCACTAACCCTATCATAAATAGTATTAACCCCTAATCTGCCCTCCCTAACATCGCCGACACCTAACTTCAATTATTAACCCCTAATCTTCCGATCGGAGCTCACCGCTATTCTAATAAATGTATTAACCCCTAAAGCTAAGTCTAACCCTAACACTAACACCCCCCTAACTTAAATATAATTTTAATCTAACGAAATAAATTAACTCTTATTAAATAAATTAATCCTATTTAAAGCTAAATACTTACCTGTAAAATAAATCCTAATATAGCTACAATATAAATTATAATTATATTATAGCTATTTTAGGATTAATATTTATTTTACAGGCAACTTGGTATTTATTTTAACTAGGTACAATAGCTATTAAATAGTTAAGAACTATTTAATAGTTACCTAGTTAAAATAATAACAAAATTACCTGTAAAATAAATCCTAACCTAAGATATAATTAAACCTAACACTACCCTATCAATAAAATAATTAAATAAACTACCTACAATTACCTACAATTAACCTAACACTACACTATCAATAAATTAAATAAACACAATTGCTACAAATAAATACAATTAAATAAACTAGCTAAAGTACAAAAAATAAAAAAGAACTAAGTTACAGAAAATAAAAAAATATTTACAAACATAAGAAAAATATTACAACAATTTTAAACTAATTACACCTACTCTAAGCCCCCTAATAAAATAACAAAGCCCCCCAAAATAATAAATTCCCTACCCTATTCTAAATTTAAAAAGTTACAAGCTCTTTTACCTTACCAGCCCTGAACCGGGCCCTTTGCGGGGCATGCCCCAAGAAGTTCAGCTCTTTTGCCTGTAAAAGAAAACATACAATACCCCCCCCCCCAACATTACAACCCACCACCCACATACCCCTAATCTAACCCAAACCCCCCTTAAATAAACCTAACACTAAGCCCCTGATGATCTTCCTACCTTGTCTTCACCATGCCAGGTTCACCGATCCGTCCTGGCTCCAAGATCTTCATCCAACCCAAGCGGGGGCTAGACATCCACTGAAGAAGTCCAGAAGAGGGTCCAAAGTCTTCCTCCTATCCGGCAAGAAGAGGACATCCGGACCGGCAAACATCTTCTCCAAGCGGCATCTTCGATCTTCTTCCATCCGGTGCGGAGCGGGTCCATCTTGAAGCAGGCGACGCGGATCCATCCTCTTCTTCCGATGTCTCCCGACGAATGACGGTTCCTTTAAGGGACGTCATCCAAGATGGCGTCCCTCGAATTCCGATTGGCTGATAGGATTCTATCAGCCAATCGGAATTAAGGTAGGAATTTTCTGATTGGCTGATGGAATCAGCCAATCAGAATCAAGTTCAATCCGATTGGCTGATCCAATCAGCCAATCAGATTGAGCTCGCATTCTATTGGCTGTTCCGATCAGCCAATAGAATGCGAGCTCAATCTGATTGGCTGATTGGATCGGCCAATCGGATTGAACTAGATTCTGATTGGCTGATTCCATCAGCCAATCAGAAAATTCCTACCTTAATTCCGATTGGCTGATAGAATCCTATCAGCCAATCGGAATTCGAGGGACGCCATCTTGGATGACGTCCCTTAAAGGAACCGTCATTCGTCGGGAGACATCGGAAGAAGAGGATGGATCCGCGTCGCCTGCTTCAAGATGGACCCGCTCCGCACCGGATGGAAGAAGATCGAAGATGCCGCTTGGAGAAGATGTTTGCCGGTCCGGATGTCCTCTTCTTGCCGGATAGGAGGAAGACTTTGGACCCTCTTCTGGACTTCTTCAGTGGATGTCTAGCCCCCGCTTGGGTTGGATGAAGATCTTGGAGCCAGGACGGATCGGTGAACCTGGCATGGTGAAGACAAGGTAGGAAGATCATCAGGGGCTTAGTGTTAGGTTTATTTAAGGGGGGTTTGGGTTAGATTAGGGGTATGTGGGTGGTGGGTTGTAATGTTGGGGGGGGGGGTATTGTATGTTTTCTTTTACAGGCAAAAGAGCTGAACTTCTTGGGGCATGCCCCGCAAAGGGCCCTGTTCAGGGCTGGTAAGGTAAAAGAGCTTGTAACTTTTTAAATTTAGAATAGGGTAGGGAATTTATTATTTTGGGGGGCTTTGTTATTTTATTAGGGGGCTTAGAGTAGGTGTAATTAGTTTAAAATTGTTGTAATATTTTTCTTATGTTTGTAAAAAAAAAATTATTTTCTGTAACTTAGTTCTTTTTTATTTTTTGTACTTTAGCTAGTTTATTTAATTGTATTTATTTGTAGCAATTGTGTTTATTTAATTTATTGATAGTGTAGTGTTAGGTTAATTGTAGGTAATTGTAGGTAGTTTATTTAATTATTTTATTGATAGGGTAGTGTTAGGTTTAATTATATCTTAGGTTAGGATTTATTTTACAGGTAATTTTGTTATTATTTTAACTAGGTAACTATTAAATGGTTCTTAACTATTTAATAGCTATTGTACCTAGTTAAAATAAATACCAAGTTGCCTGTAAAATAAATATTAATCCTAAAATAGCTATAATATAATTATAATTTATATTGTAGCTATATTAGGATTTATTTTACAGGTAAGTATTTAGCTTTAAATAGGATTAATTTATTTAATAAGAGTTAATTTATTTCGTTAGATTAAAATTATATTTAAGTTAGGGGGGTGTTAGTGTTAGGGTTAGACTTAGCTTTAGGGGTTAATACATTTATTAGAATAGCGGTGAGCTCCGATCGGAAGATTAGGGGTTAATAATTGAAGTTAGGTGTCGGCGATGTTAGGGAGGGCAGATTAGGGGTTAATACTATTTATGATAGGGTTAGTGAGGCGGGTTAGGGGTTAATAACTTTATTATAGTAGCGGTGCGGTCCGCTCGGCAGATTAGGGGTTAATAAGTGTAGGCAGGTGTCGGCGACGTTGAGGGGGGCAGATTAGGGGATAATAAATATAATATAGGGGTCGGCGGTGTTAGGGGTAGCAGATTAGGGGTACATAGGGATAACGTAGGTGGCGGCGCTTTGCGGTCAGAAGATTAGGGGTTAATTATTTTAAGTAGCTGGCGGCGATGTTGTGGGGGGCAGATTAGGGGTTAATAAATGTAATATAGGGGTCGGCGGGGTTAGGGGCAGCAGATTAGGGGTACATAAGTATAACGTAGGTGGCGGTCGGAAGATTAGGGGTTAAAATTTTTAATCGAGTTGCGGCGATGTGGGGGGACCTCGGTTTAGGGGTACATAGGTAGTTTATGGGTGTTAGTGTACTTTAGGGTACAGTAGTTAAGAGCTTTATAAACCGGCGTTAGCCAGAAAGCTCTTAACTCCTGCTATTTTCAGGCGGCTGGAATCTTGTCGTTAGAGCTCTAACGCTCACTGCAGAAACGACTCTAAATACCAGCGTTAGAAAGATCCCATTGAAAAGATAGGCTACGCAAATGGCGTAGGGGGATCTGCGGTATAGAAAAGTCGCGGCTGTAAAGTGAGCGTTAGACCCTTTAATCACTGACTCCAAATACCAGCGGGCGGCCAAAACCAGCGTTAGGAGCCTCTAACGCTGGTTTTGACGGCTACCGCCGAACTCTAAATCTAGGCCTAAGTTACTCCCAGGACCGACTCTTTCAACGTGCCTTAATAGCAGATACTGAGCCGGTAGGAGTAATCACCTTCAAGAACCAAGTTTTTCAAATAAGTGCGCGCACTCCAATGGTCCCCATTGGTTGGACATGACTCATCTACCATCACACAGAGGAAACGAGTGAGTAAAGCGAAGACGCTGAAAGCCGCAAGTGAGTTAAAAACCACAATTTTTTTGTTGCTAACTGCACCCATTGACTTAACTCCTGGAGATAGCAAAATATTCAAATAACCGAAGACCCCAACAGATATACTAACACGGCAAAGCCGAATCTTTGTTTGTACCCACATTAACTACTTTTACCTTTGCCATTGGAGGACATCCTGCTAATTATATGTGAACATTGTCAAACGGAACTAATGCTATATTTCTGGGTTAATCACACTAAAGATCGTGAAGATTTATAACTATTGAGTCAGCAATTATCAACATATATTGTTACTTAGTTTAACAGTTCCAAAAATTGAACTTTCTAGACGCTGATACAGTGTATATTGTGGTTTAATATTTTATCCACCTGAACCCGTTTACCACAACACTCTCTTTTGTATTGCAATTTTTAATATAGTTGTTCATATGAATTCATTTTTGTCCACACCGGTGTATTTATGATATGTTTTATTACCAATCTGTTTTATGTAATAACCTTTATTAAATAACTTTTACTATTGAATGTTAAATATCTTTAAGTTTTTACTTAATCAGCTTAGTATTCACTAGGATATTTAAGATACTATCATATGTAGTTATATTGATTCTTGTTCACCAAGAGCCATATTATTCTGGCAGATATTTTAACCCTTTGTATTTTTAGCCCCTCTCTCTTGTGTAATACATTTATTTTTTATTAGTGTTCAAGTTTTTGTTAATGACAGTCAGCCTCAGGCACCACTGACTACCCCTTGGCCTCTAGTTATGAAGGTCTGTCGGATCTGATCTGACAGTGTGGATCAGGTCCGACAGACCTTGCTGAATACAGCGAGCAATACGCTCGCCGTATTCAGCATTGCACCAGCAGCTCTTGTGAACAACGCCGCCCCCTGCAGACTCGCAGCCAATCGGCCGCCAGCAGGGGGGTGTCAATCAACCCGATTGTACTCGATTGGGTTGATTTCCGGCGATGTGTGTCCGCCTGCTCAGAGCAGGCAGACAGGGTATGGAGCCTGCAGGCTCGCCAGAAACACGGGGCATCAAGCTCCATACATATGCCCCTTTGTCTCTTTGAACTTTATTTGTGCACAAACGCAGATTCTCATGTTTATGCTTATTTAAAACGCCTGTACTTTAGTTGTATTACTTTACCATATACTACACGTCTTCATACGTTCCTAGGTTAGCCTATATATTTGACTGGCATCTTAAATAGATGCTTCATTATGTAATTTTATTATTGCCCATGACACTACTATCTAAAATACCAACACCCCAGCTCTCTAATAATAGTTGCTGCAATTCTCCCTACTAAGGCTAGTAGTATGTGTTGCAACAATAGGAAACGGCATAAGCTTTGTATCTAGCAGTAACACTATTTGTTCTGGCATTTTAACATACTACAGGCAGAAGTTACATTGGAATGCAAGTTTATTGCTGCCCTATTTACATATTTAATCCTCTCCTGCTGTGGGTGGCCACAACACTAGGCATATATCAAAGAACAAAATATTTACAGCCGAGCTAAAAGGGGTTAAACAGTACTGAAAACCCACTTATATGCAATATACTATAGTATCAATGGAGGACAATGATATTGTTATAAATTACATTTTCTCTGAATTGATAATTAATTATTAATAATTTATACAAAGATCACTTGGAATCAAACAAGAAAAACATGAATGAAGTATGATAGTGCCCAGCATGGGTCTAATGTGCAATAGAAATATTTTAATTGTGATTTTAGGCTAGGAGTTTATTGATATATATTTTTATATATGTGATTTAGTATGAATTTTATTAATCTATCAAATTCCCATTTTGAAACGTATGAAGTTTACTAATGTGTATCAATTAATGTTTATTTTTATTTTTTTGTAGGTGAGCTGATTCTAAGCATATTAGTCTCTTGTGTATATATAGTATTATTTTTATATGCACTAATATAAATTTATGTTTTTATTATTATATTGTACCCCTTGTTTCTTGTGTATATATAGTATTATTTTTATATGCACTAATATAAATGTATAATGTTTTTATTATTATATTGTACCATTTACCGCTTGTCTCTGTGTGTATTTATAGTATTATTTTTATATGCACTAATATAAATGTATGATGTTTTTATTATTATATTGTACCATTTACCGCTTGTCTCTGTGTGTATATATAGTCTTATTTTTATATGCACTAATATAAATTTATGATGTTTTTATTATTATATTGTACCATTTACCGCTTGTCTCTGTGTGTATATATAGTATTATTTTTATATGCACTAATATAAATTTATGATGTTTTTATTATTATATTGTACCATTTACCGCTTGTCTCTGTGTGTATATATAGTATTATTTTTATATGCACTAATATAAATTTATGATGTTTTTATTATTATATTGTACCATTTAACCCTTGTCTCTGTGTGTATATAATAGAGATTCTTTCGGCTAGATTTAGAGTTGGGCGGTAGCCGTGAAAACCAGCGTTAGAGGCTCCTAACGCTGGTTTTTACCGCCCTCTGGTATTTGGAGTCAGTCAGGAAAGGGTCTAACGCTCACTTTGCAGCCGCGACTTTTCCATACCGCAGATCCCCCTACGCCATTTGCGTATCCTATCTTTTCAATGGGATCTTTCTAACGCCGGTATTTAGAGTCTTGGCTGAAGTGAGCGTTAGAAATCTAACGACAAAACTCCAGCCGCAGAAAAAAGTCAGTAGTTAAGAGCATTCTGGGCTAACGCCGGTTCATAAAGCTCTTAACTACTGTGCTCTAAAATACACTAACACCCATAAACTACCTATGTACCCCTAAACCGAGGTCCCCCCACATCGCCGCCACTCTATTAAAATTTTTTAACCCCTAATCTGCCGACCGCACGCCGCTGCCACCTACGTTATCCCTATGAACCCCTAATCTGCTGCCCCTAACACCGCCGACCCCTATATTATATTTATTAACCCCTAATCTGCCCCCCTCAACGTCGCCTCCACCTGCCTACACTTATTAACCCCTAATCTGCCGACCGGACCGTGCCGCTATTATAATAAAGTTATTAACCCCTAATCCGCCTCACTCCCGCCTCAATAACCCTATAATAAATAGTATTAACCCCTAATCTGCCCTCCCTAACATCGCCGACACCTAACTTCAAGCATTAACCCCTAATCTGCCGACTGGAGCTCACCGCTACTCTAATAAATGTATTAACCCCTAAAGCTAAGTCTAACCCTAACCCTAACACCCCCCTAACTTAAATATAATTTAAATCTAACAAAATAAATTAACTATTATTAAATAAATTATTCCTATTTAAAGCTAAATACTTACCTGTAAAATAAACCCTAATATAGCTACAATATAAATTATAATTATATTGTAGCTATTTTAGGATTTATATTTATTTTACAGGTAACTTTGTAATTATTTTAACCAGGTACAATATCTATTAAATAGTTAATAACTATTTAATAGTTACCTAGTTAAATAATTACAAAATTACCTGTAAAATAAATCCTAACCTAAGTTACAATTAAACCTAACACTACACTATCAATAAATAAATTAAATAAAATACCTACAATTACCTACAATTAAACCTAACACTACACTATCAATAAATTAATTAAATACAATACCTACAAATAAATACAATTAAATAAACTAACTAAAGTACAAAAAATAAAAAAGAACTGTTACAAAAAATAAAAAAATATTTACAAACATTAGAAAAATATTACAACAATTTTAAACTAATTACACCTACTCTAAGCCCCCTAATAAAATAACAAAGCCCCCCAAAATAAAAAAATGCCCTACCCTATTCTAAATTAAAAAAGTTCAAAGCTCTTTTACCTTACCAGCCCTTAAAAGGGCCCTTTGTGGGGCATGCCCCAAAGAATTCAGCTCTTTTGCCTGTAAAAGAAAAATACAACCCCCCCCAACATTAAAACCCACCACCCACATACCCCTAATCTAACCCAAACCCCCCTTAAATGCAAGCTCAATCTGATTGGCTGATCCAATCAGCCAATCGGATTGAACTTGAATCTGATTGGCTGATTCCATCAGCCAATCAGAATATTCCTACCTTAATTCCGATTGGCTGATAGAATCCTATCAGCCAATCGGAATTCGAGGGATGCCATCTTGGATGACGTCATTTAAAGGAACCCTCATTCGGCGAGTAGGCGTCGCTTGAAGAGGTTGGATCCGCGTCGGCTGGGAAGAAGATGGCTCCGCTCCGGAAGAAAGAAGATTGAAGATGTGGCTTGATAGAAGACTTCATCCCGATGATGGACTTCCGACTTCAGCCCGATGATGGATTTCTTCAGCCGCCGCTTGGATCAAGACTTCGGACCCTCTTCTGGACCGATCGCTGAACCCGGTGAGGTGAAGACAAGGTAGGGAGATCTTCAGGGGCTTAGTGTTAGGTTTATTTAAGGGGGGTTTGGGTTAGATTAGGGGTATGTGGGTGGTGGGTTGTAATGTTGGGGGGGTATTGTATGGGTTTTTTTTACAGGCAAAAGAGCTGAATTCTTTGGGGCATGCCCCGCAAAGGGCCCTTTTCAGGGCTGGTAAGGTAAAAGAGCTTTTCTATTTTAATTTTAGAATAGGGTAGGGCATTTTTTAATTTTGGGGGGCTTTGTTATTTTATTAGGGGGCTTAGAGTAGGTGTAATTAGTTTAAAATTGTTGTAATATTTTTCTAATGTTTGTAAATATTTTTTTATTTTTTGTAACTTAGTTCTTTTTTATTTTTTGTACTTTAGTTAGTTTATTTCATTGTAGTTATTTGTAGGTATTTTATTTAATTAATTTATTGATAGTGTAGTGTTAGGTTTAATTGTAGGTAATTGTAGGTATTTTATTTAATTTATTTATTGATAGTGTAGTGTTAGGTTTAATTGTAACTTAGGTTAGGATTTATTTTACAGGTAATTTTGTAATTATTTTAACTATTTTAGCTATTAAATAGTTATTAACTAGTTAATAGCTATTGTACCTGGTTAAAATAATTACAAAGTTGCCTGTAAAATAAATATTAATCCTAAAATAGCTACAATATAATTATTATTTATATTGTAGCTATATTAGGGTTTATTTTACAGGTAAGTATTTAGCTTTAAATAGGAATAATTTATTTAATAAGAGTTAATTTATTTAGTTAGATTTAAATTAAATTTAACTTAGGGGGGTGTTAGTGTTAGGGTTAGACTTAGCTTTAGGGGTTAATCCATTTATTAGACTAGCGGCGAGATCCGATTGGCAGATTAGGGGTTAATTATTGTAGGTAGCTGGCGGCGACGTTGTGGGGGGAAGATTAGGGGTTAATAAATATAATATAGGGGTCGGCGGTGTTAGGGGCAGCAGATTAGGGGTACATAACTATAATGTATGTTGCGGCGGTATACGGAGCGGCAGATTAGGGGTTAAAAATAATATACAGGGGTCAGCGATAGCGGGGGCGGCATATTAGGGGTTAATAAGTGTAAGGTTAGGGGTGTTTAGACTCGGGGTACATGTTAGAGTGTTAGGTACAGACATAGGAAGTGTTTCCCCATAGAAAACAATGTAGCTGCGTTAGGAGCTGAACGCTGCTTTTTTGCAGGTGTTAGGTTTTTTTTCAGCTCAAACTGCCCCATTGTTTTCTATGGGGGAATTGTGCACGAGCACGTTTTTGAAGCTGGCCACGTCCGTAAGCAACGCACGCTTAAATCTAGCCGTTTGTGTGAATAAGAATAGCGTGTTTTATGTATGGAGAAGGTCATGTTGATATCAGCGCATACATGTATTGTTTGTGAGGCCGTGCCATTTTAACTGTTACCTGATTGGTTACTGGACTACCAATGGGGATCTAGCATCCTGCTTTTAAGGTCACACAATGCCATACAGCCCATAACCATTTTCCTCTTGAAAAAGTTTGCACAGGGCGAACAAAACACGTTGGGGCGGAGCTTGATGAGGCTCCTAAGGACAAACTCCTGCTGCAAGAAAAGAATCTGACTTTTGCACTCTCGAGTTCGCAAAGGATATTTGTTGGATGTGAATTGAGACTGCTGGACTTCTTCCCCTATAGTGGGATACAGGCTTGTGTTTTTTACTATCTTGTGAGTGTTTTCATATTGCTTATCTTGTCAAATCTATGGCTATTAACAACCACCTGAGGGACTATAGATTGGGACTAAACACCTACATAATTGGTTAATGTTATATGTTGTTGGTCAGCATTTTACAAACTTATCAGAACCCCAAAGGGAGTTCCTACATAGTATAGCGAATATCCCTACGTCCCATGTACTCCATATCTTCATACTGATCTCAATACTAACCGACTCTCTAGTTTTACATTGCCCTTCGTTTCCTTACAACAGCTAATTGGGGTTACTAATTAAACAGCGATAACATACGCAAGCTTAAATTTCCATTAGTATTTTCATACTTAATAGTTTGGTAAAACTGGTATATCTGTTCAAAAAGGTTTTGTTTATATATAATCCACAATAGTCTAAAAAAATTGTAAAACAAGGTTCCTCATCCGAGATCCAAGAGCGGTCTCATTATGTCTGAAGTCACCTACTATAGCTGTGTATGTTCATTGCGGCTCCAAGAGTGGCCTCTTAAACCATTCAGTAGGTAAATAGTCTTAATGCCAACAGATGTACATTTTAATATAAAGCTATGTCATGTGATATAACTATGTACTATATCTTTCTTTTGAATTCACTTTGGATATGTAACTTGAAGCTATGTCTTATTGTATATTGTTCTCTGACATTTCCTGTATGTTTGCCTTAGAATGAACCTTAATAAAATATATATATATAAAAAAGTCAAAATGTATTGTTTTCCTTATTGTAAAATGACTTTCCTGTCTCTGCTAGAGGCAAGCTGAAATTTTTCTGCCAGGTCTGGAGCATTCTAAACATTTCCTCCTGCAAACTCACTGTTTTTTCTCATAAACAGTGAGATTGTGTCAAAATGTGCAAAACACTTACGGCTAGATTTAGAGTTGGGCGGTAGCCGTCAAAACCAGCGTTAGAGGCTCCAAACGCTGGTTTTTACCGCCCGCTGGTATTTGGAGTCAGTCAGGAAAGGGTCTAACGCTCACTTTGCAGCCGCGACTTTTCCATACCGCAGATCCCCCTACGCCATTTGCGTATCGTATCTTTTCAATGGGATCTTTCTAACGCCGGTATTTAGAGTCTTGGCTGAAGTGAGCGTTAGAAATCTAACGACAAAACTCCAGCCGCAGAAAAAAGTCAGTAGTTAAGAGCTTTCTGGGCTAACGCCGGTTTATAAAGCTCTTAACTACTGTGCTCTAAAGTACACTAACACCCATAAACTACCTATGTACCCCTAAACCGAGGTCCCCCCACATTGCCGCCACTCTATTAACATTTTTTAACCCCTAATCTGCCGACCGCACACCGCTGCCACCTACGTTATCCCTATGAACCCCTAATCTGCTGCCCCTAACACCGCCAACCTCTATATTATATTTATTAACCCCTAATCTGCCGCCCCCAACGTCGCCGCCACCTACCTACAATTATTAACCCCTAATCTGCCGACCGGAGCTCACCGCTACTATAATAAAGTTATTAACCCCTAATCCGCCTCAATCCCGCCTCAATAACCCTATAATAAATTGTATTAACCCCTAATCTGCCCTCCCTAACATCGCCGACGCCTAGCTTTAAGTATTAACCCCTAATCTGCCGACCGGAGCTCACCGCTACTATAATACATTTTTTAACCCCTAAAGCTAATTCTAACCCTAACCCTAACACCCCCCTAAGTTAAATATAATTTTATTCTAACGAAATAAATTAACTCTTATTAAATAAATTATTCCTATTTAAAGCTAAATACTTACCTGTAAAATAAACCCTAATATAGCTACAATATAAATTATAATTATATTGTAGCTATTTTAGGATTAATATTTATTTTACAGGCAACTTTGTATTTATTTTAACCAGGTACAATAGCTATTAAATAGTTAATAACTATTTAATAGTTACCTAGTTAAAATAATTACAAATCCGAACCTAAGTTACAATTAAACCTAACACTACACTATCAATAAATAAATTAAATAAACTACCTACAATTATCTACAATTAAACCTAACACTCCACTATCAATAAATTAATTACATAAAATACCTACAAATAAATACATTTAAATAAACTAACTAAAGTACAAAAAATAAAAAAGAACTAAGTTACAAAAAATAAAAAAATATTTACAAACATTAGAAAAATATTACAACAATTTTAAACTAATTACACCTACTCTAAGCCCCCTAATAAAATAACAAAGACCCCAAAATAAAAAAATGCCCTACCCTATTCTAAAATTAAAATAGAAAAGCTCTTTTACCTTACCAGCCCTGAAAAGGGCCCTTTGCGGGGCATGCCCCAAAGAATTCAGCTCTTTTGCCTGTAAAAAAAAAACATACAATGCCCCCCCCAACATTACAACCCACCACCCACATACCCCTAATCTAACCCAAACCCCCCTTAAATAAACCTAACACTAAGCCCCTGAAGATCCCCCTAACTTGTCTTCACCACACCGAGTCCTGATCTGTCCAGAAGACCCTCCGAAATCTTCATCCAAGCCCAAGGGGGGGCTGAAGAGTAACATCCATCCTCCGCCTGAAGTCTGGATCCAAGCGGAGACTGAAGAAATCCATCATCGGGCTGAAGTCTTGATCCAAGCGGGCGCTGAAGAAGTCCATCATCGGGATGAAGTCTTCTATGAAGCGGCATCTTCAATCTTCTTTCTTCCGGAGCCATCATCTTCCAGCCGACGCGGATTCATCCTCTTCTACCGACGCCTACTCGCCGAATGACGGTTCCTTTAAATGACGTCATCCAAGATGGCGTCCGTCGAATTCCGATTGGCTGATAGGATTCTATCAGCCAATCGGAATTAAGGTAGGAAAATTCTGATTGGCTGATGGAATCAGCCAATCAGATTCAAGTTCAATCCGATTGGCTGATCCAATCAGCCAATCAGATTGAGCTTGCATTCTATTGGCTGATCGGAACAGCCAATAGAATTTGATCTCAATCTGATTGGCTGATTGGATCAGCCAATCGGATTGAACTTGAATCTGATTGGCTGATTCCATCAGCCAATCAGAATTTTCCTACCTTAATTCCGATTGGCTGATAGAATCCTATCAGCCAATCGGAATTCGAGGGATGGCATCTTGGATGACGTCCCTTAAAGGAACCGTCATTCGTTGGGAAGTCGTCGGTGAAGATGGATGGATCCGCGCTGGAGGTCTTGAAGATCAGCCGGTCGTCATCGGATTGAAGAACATAGAAGAAGCGGCTTGGATGAAGATGTTTGCCGGTCCGGATGTCCTCTTCTGCCCACTTGGATCAAGACTTCAGCCGGAGGATGGATGTCACTCTTCAGCCCCCGCTTGGGCTTGGATCAAGATTTCGAAGGCTTGGATCAAGACTTCGGTGGACGGATCGGTGAACCTGGCATGGTGAAGATAAGGTAGGAAGATCTTCAGGGGCTTAGTGTTAGGTTTATTTAAGGGGGGTTTGGGTTAGATTAGGGGTATGTGGGTGGTAGGTTGTAATGTTGGGGGGGGGTATTGTATGTTTTTTTTTACAGGCAAAAGAGCTGAATTATTTGGGGTATGCCCCGCAAATGGCGCTTTTCAGGGCTGGTAAGGTAAAAGAGCTTTGAACTTTTGTAATTTAGAATAGGGTAGGGCATTTTTTTATTTTGGGGGTCTTTGTTATTTTATTAAGGGGCTTAGAGTAGGTGTAATTAGTTTAAAATTGTTGTAATATTTTTCTAATGTTTGTAAATATTTTTTTATTTTTTGTAACTTAGTTCTTTTTTATTTTTTGTACTTTAGTTAGTTTATTTAAATGTATTTATTTGTAGGTATTGTATTTAATGAATTTATTGATAGTGTAGTGTTAGGTTTAATTGTAGATAATTGTAGGTAGTTTATTTAATTTATTTATTGATAGTGTAGTGTTAGGTTTAATTGTAACTTAGGTTAGGATTTATTTTACAGGCAATTTGTAATTATTTTAACTAGGTAACTATTAAATAGTTATTAACTATTTAATAGCTATTGTACCTGGTTAAAATAAATAAAAAGTTGCCTGTAAAATAAATATTAATCCTAAAATAGCTACAATATAATTATAATTTATATTGTAGCTATATTAGGGTTTATTTTACAGGTAAGTATTTAGATTTAAATAGGAATAATTTATTTAATAAGAGTTAATTTATTTCGTTAGAATAAAAATATATTTAATTTAGGGGGGTGTTAGGGTTAGGGTTAGAATTAGCTTTAGGGGTTAAAAAATTTATTAGAGTAGCGGTGAGCTCCGGTCGGCAGATTAGGGGTTAATACTTGAAGTTAGGTGTTGGCGATGTTAGGGAGGGCAGATTAGGGGTTAATACTATTTATTATAGGGTTATTGAGGCGGGAGTGAGGCGGATTAGGGGTTAATACATTTATTATAGTAGCGGCGAGATCCGGTCGGCAGATTAGGGGTTAATAAGTGTAGGTAGGTGGAGGCGACGTTGGGGACGGCAGATTAGGGGTTAATAAATATAATATAGGGGTCGGCGGTGTTAGGGGCAGCAGATTAGGGGTACATAGGGATAATGTAGGTTGCGGCGGTGTACGGAGCGGCAGATTAGGGGTTAATAATAATATGCAGGGGTCAGCGATAGCGGGGGCGGCAGATTAGGGGTTAATAAGTGTAAGGTTAGGGGTGTTTAGACTCGGGGTACATGTTAGGGTGTTAGGTGCAGACATAGGAGTGTTCCCCATAGGAAACAATGTAGCTGCGTTAGGAGCTGAACGCTGCTTTTTTGCAGGTGTTAGGTTTTTTTTCAACTCAAACAGCCCCATTGTTTCCTATGGGGGAATCGTGCACGAGCACGTTTTTGAAGCTGGCCGCGTCCGTAAGCAACGCTGGTATTGAGAGTTGCAGAGTCGGTAAATATGGTCTACGCTCCCTTTTTGGAGCCTAACGCAGCCCTTCTGTGAACTCTAAATACCAGCGGTATTTAAAAGGTGCGGGAGAAAAAAAGCCAGCGTAGCTAATGCACCCCTTTGGCCGCAGAACTCTAAATCTAGCCGAGCGGTATTTAAAAGGTGCGGTAGAAAAAAAGCCAGCGTAGCTAACGCACCCCTTTGGCCGCAGAACTCTAAATCTAGTCTTTAGTGCTGTCATAGAAAATCACATTCATATGAAACTAGAAGCGATTGTAAGATACTATACACTGAGTAATCTGATTGGCTGCATGATTTAATGTGAGCAACCATTGCTAACTGCACTCCAGCAAACTTTCCCTTTACAGTGAGCACCATTACTTTCAATGGGAGACATCTCACAGGGACAGTCCCTTGTTTTATTGGGTACCCTGAGGGTAGCCCTGCGAGTACCAGTTCACTCTCATCTGGCAAATGTTAAGATAATTGGTGCCCTTAGTCTTGGTTTTCACTGCTGTGCTTTAGATGTGACCTGCAAGCAAGACATTATTCTAGCTTTTTTTCACTAGGTTTACACACATCACACGTTAAGTGTAACCTTACAAACATTTTATTAAACATTCTGCAGTTTTAGAAGAAATTTGCCATCTCAGAGTGTGCTGCTTAGCAACTGTAACCGTAGATTAAAAACGTAGGCTTGCTACCTTCATCTGTGATCGACAGCAATAGTTGTGCAAATACAGTTATAAATAATTCACTATTTAATTTACTTCTAGTTAAGGCTCCTATTTTTATATTTTTTTCATGATTTATTTATATACCTATGAATTCTTTATTACTTTAATATACAAATATCAGGATTTATCATTTATTCAAATTTGTAGGTACTGTACTGTTTAAAGTGAGCTTAATTCTTAAATATTCATATGATAAAAAACTGAATATATATACACAGGTGGCCCTCAATTTACAACGGTTCAATTGACACAGTTTCAGAATAACAACCTTTTTTTCCAGTCATGTGACTGCTATTGAAAAGCATTGAGAAGCAGTGCATTTATTAAAATAGCCAGTAGGTGGAGCTGTCCGCTTGTGTTGCAACAAAGCCAAGCAAGCTGAAATTATTCAGTTTAACCAGACCTGAGCTATCGAGCAGATTTCAAAGGAACAAGATCTTCCTGTCTATAAATCAGTCCAGATTGGAATGCATAGAAAGAACGGTTTGCAGAAAAATGCAAGTGAAGTCTGTGTTGTGTGATTATTTTATTAGGTTTATAATGCTGTTTAGCATTTAAAGTCTTCATTTCAAAGCTTTAAAAATAATGTATTAGGTGTTACTTATGACAATTTTGAGAGGGGCCTGGAACCTAACTCCCTCACTTCCCATTGACTTACATTATAAACTGGGTTTCAATTTACAACGGTTTCGATTTACAACTATTCCTTCTGGAACCTAACCCCGGCGTAAACTGAGGGGTACCTGTATTTCACATGTTCTAGAATGTGATGTAAATTCAGATTTGGGTTTACAATTCCCAGATTATGGGCTAGATTACGAGTGGAGCGCTAATTATCGCTCCTGCTTGCACACTAACAAGTTAAAAGTGAAGAGTTTTTGCTCCCCACATCACATCTAATAAACTAGACCTATTAAACCCTAAACCTCCAGCCCCCCACATCGCAAAACACTAAATTAAACTATTAACCCCTAAACCAAACACCCCCTAACTTTAAATTAAATGTTACAATATAACTATCTTTAAATAAATAAAAACTGTGAAATAAAAAAAATCTAAATTTAAAGGGACATAAAACCCAATTTATTTTCTTTCATGATTCTGATAGAGCATAAAAATTTTAAAAAAACTTTCTAATTTACTTCTCTTATCAAATTGTATTGATTCTCTTGTTATTCTTTGTTGGAAAGCTGGGATCTAAGCTCATGAATGTGCACGTGTCTGCAGCACTATATGGCAGCAGTTTTGCAACAATGTTATACATCAGCAGGGGCACTAGATGGCAGCAGTTTTATAACAATGTTATACATTAGCAAGAGCACTAGATGGCAGCAGTTTTATAATAATGTTATACATCAGCAGGGGCACTAGATGGCAGCAGTTTTATAACAATGTTATACATTAGCAAGAGCACTAGATGGCAGCAGTTTTATAACAATGTTATACAGTAGCAGGAGCACTAGATGGCAGCAGTTTTATAACAATGTTATACATTAGCAAGAGCACTAGATGGCAGCAGTTTTATAATAATGTTATACATTAGCAGGGGCACTAGATGGCAGCAGTTTTATAATAATGTTATACATTAGCAAGAGCACTAGATGGCAGCAGTTTTATAAAAATGTTATACATTAGCAAGAGCACTAGAGGGCAGCAGTTTTATAATAATGTTATACATTAGCAAGAGCACCAGATGGCAGCAGTTTTATAACAATGTTATACATTAGCAAGAGCACTAGATGGCAGCAGTTTTATAACAATGGCATACATTAGCAAGAGCACTAGATGGCAGCAGTTTTATAATAATGTTATACATTAGCAAGAGCACTAGATGGCATCAGTTTTATAATAATGTTATACATTAGCAAGAGCACTAGATAGCAGGAGTTTTATAATAATGTTATACATTAGCAGGAGCACTAGATGGCAGCAGTTTTATTATAATGTTATACATTAGCAGGGGCACTAGATGGCAGCAGTTTTATAACAATGGTATACATTAGCAAGAGCACTAGATGACAGCAGTTTTATAACAATGGCATACATTAGCAAGAGCACTAGATGGCAGCAGTTTTACAAAAGTGTTATACATTAGCAAGAGCACTAGATGGCAGCAGTTTTATAATAATGTTATACATTAGCAGGAGCACTAGATGGCAGCAGTTTTATAATAATGTTATACATTAGCAGGAGCACTAGATGGCAGCAGTTTTATAATAATGTTATACATTAGCAAGAGCACTAGATGGCAGCAGTTTTATAATAATGTTATACATTAGCAGGAGCACTAGATGGCATCAGTTTTATAACAATGTTATACATTAGCAGGAGCACTAGATGGCAGCAGTTTTATAACAATGTTATACATTAGCAAGAGCACTAGATGGCAGCAGTTTTATAATACTGTTATACATTAGCAAGAGTACTAGATGGCAGCAGTTTTATAACAATGTTTTACATGAGCAAGAGCACTAGATGGTAGCAGTTTTATAATAATGTTATACATTAGCTAGAGCACTAGATGGCAGCAGTTTTATAATAATGTTATACATTAGCAGGAGCACTAGATGGCAGCAGTTTTATAATAATGTTATCCATTAGCAAGAGCACTAGATGGCAGCAGTTTTATAACAATGTGATACATTAGCAAGAACACTAGATGGCAGCAGTTTTATAATACTGTTATACATTAGCAAGAGCACTAGATGGCAGCAGTTTTATAACAATGTTATACATTAGCAAGAGCAATAGATGGCAGCAGTTTTATAATAATGGTATACATTAGCAAGAGCACTAGATGGCAGCAGTTTTATAACAATGTTATACATTAGCAAGAGCACTAGATGGCAGCAGTTTTATAATAATGTTATACATTAGCAAGAGCACTAGATGGCAGCAGTTTTATAATACTGTTATACATTAGGAAGAGCACTAGATGGCAGCAGTTTTATAACAATGTTATACATTAGCTAGAGCACTAGATGGCAGCAGTTTTATAATAATGTTATACATTAGCAAGAGCACTAGATGGCAGCAGTTTTATAATAATGTTATACATTAGCAGGAGCACTAGATGGCAGCAGTTTTATAATAATGTTATACATCAGCAGGGGCACTAGATGGCAGCAGTTTTATAACCATGTTATACATTATCAAGAACACTAGATGGCAGCAGTTTTATAACCATGTTATACATTAGCAAGAGCACTAGATGGCAGCAGTTTTATAACCATGTTATACATTAGCAAGAACACTAGATGGCAGCAGTTTTATAATAATGTTATACATTAGCAAGAGCACTAGATGGCAGCAGTTTTATAACAATGTTATACAGTAGCAGGAGCACTAGATGGCAGCAGTTTTATAATAATGTTATACATTAGCAGGAGCACTAGATGGCAGCAGTTTTATAACAATGTTATACATTAGCAAGAGCACTAGATGGCAGCAGTTTTATAACAATGTTACACATTAGCAGGAGCACTAGATGGCAGCAGTTTTATAATAATGTTATACATTAGAAAAAGCACTAGATGACAGCAGTTTTATAACGATGGTATACATTAGCAAGAGCACTAGATGGCAGCAGTTTTATAATAATGTTATACATTAGCAAGAGCACTAGAGGGCAGCAGTTTTATAACAATGTTATACATTAGCTAGAGCACTAGATGGCAGCAGTTTTATAACCATGTTATACATTAGCAAGAGCACTAGATGGCAGCAGTTTTATAACCATGTTATACATTAGCAAGAACACTAGATGGCAGCAGTCTTATAATAATGTTATACATTAGCAAGAGCACTAGATGGCAGCAGTTTTATAATAATGTTATACATCAGCAGGGGCACTAGATGGCAGCAGTTTTATAACCATGTTATACATTATCAAGAACACTAGATGGCAGCAGTTTTATAACCATGTTATAAATTAGCAAGAGCACTAGATGGCAGCAGTTTTATAACCATGTTATACATTAGCAAGAACACTAGATGGCAGCAGTTTTATAATAATGTTATACATTAGCAAGAGCACTAGATAGCAGCAGTTTTATAACAATGTTATACAGTAGCAGGAGCACTAGATGGCAGCAGTTTTATAATAATGTTATACATTAGCAGGAGCACTAGATGGCAGCAGTTTTATAACCATGTTATACATTAGCAAGAACACTAGATGGCAGCAGTTTTATAATAATGTTATAAATTAGCAAGAGCACTAGATGGCAGCAGTTTTATAACAATGTTATACAGTAGCAGGAGCACTAGATGGCAGCAGTTTTATAATAATGTTATACATTAGCAGGAGCACTAGATGGCAGCAGTTTTATAACAATGTTATACATTAGCAAGAGCACTAGATGGCAGCAGTTTTATAACAATGTTACACATTAGCAGGAGCACTAGATGGCAGCAGTTTTATAATAATGTTATACATTAGAAAAAGCACTAGATGACAGCAGTTTTATAACTATGGTATACATTAGCAAGAGCACTAGATGGCAGCAGTTTTATAATAATGTTATACATTAGCAAGAGCACTAGAGGGCAGCAGTTTTATAACAATGTTATACATTAGCTAGAGCACTAGATGGCAGCAGTTTTATAACCATGTTATACATTAGCAAGAGCACTAGATGGCAGCAGTTTTATAACCATGTTATACATTAGCAAGAACACTAGATGGCAGCAGTTTTATAATAATGTTATACATTAGCAAGAGCACTAGATGGCAGCAGTTTTATAATAATGTTATACATCAGCAGGGGCACTAGATGGCAGCAGTTTTATAACCATGTTATACATTATCAAGAACACTAGATGGCAGCAGTTTTATAACCATGTTATAAATTAGCAAGAGCACTAGATGGCAGCAGTTTTATAACCATGTTATACATTAGCAAGAACACTAGATGGCAGCAGTTTTATAATAATGTTATACATTAGCAAGAGCACTAGATAGCAGCAGTTTTATAACAATGTTATACAGTAGCAGGAGCACTAGATGGCAGCAGTTTTATAATAATGTTATACATTAGCAGGAGCACTAGATGGCAGCAGTTTTATAACAATGTTATACATTAGCAGGAGCACTAGATGGCAGCAGTTTTATAATAATGTTATACATTAGAAAAAGCACTAGATGACAGCAGTTTTATAACGATGGTATACATTAGCAAGAGCACTAGATGGCAGCAGTTTTATAATAATGTTATACATTAGCAAGAGCACTAGAGGGCAGCAGTTTTATAACAATGTTATACATTAGCAAGAGCACTAGATGGTAGCAGTTTTATAATACTGTTATACATTAGCTAGAGCACAAGATGGCAGCAGTTTTATAATAATGTTATTCATTAGCAGGGGCACTAGATGGCAGCAGTTTTTTAACAATGTTATACATTAGCAAGAGCACTAGATGGCAGCAGTTTTATAATACTGTTATACATTAGCAAGAGCACTAGATGGCAGCAGTTTTATAACAATGTTATACATTAGCAAGAGCACTAGATAGCAGCAGTTTTATAACAATGTTATACATTAGCAAGAGCACTAGATGGCAGCAGTTTTATAATAATGTTATACATTAGCAAGAGCACTAGATGGCAGCAGTTTTATAATAATGTTATACATTAGCAAGAGCACTAGATGGCAGCAGTTTTATAATACTGTTATACATTAGGAAGAGCACTAGATGGCAGCAGATTTATAACAATGTTATACATTAGCAAGAGCACTAGATAGCAGCAGTTTTATAACAATGTTATACATAAGCAAGCGCACTAGATGGCAGCAGTTTTATAATACTGTTATACATTAGCAAGAGCACTAGATTGCAGCAGTTTTATAACAATGTTATACATTAGCAAGAGCACTAGATGGCAGCAGTTTTATAACAATGTTATACATTAGCAAGAGCACTAGATGGTAGCAGTTTTATAATACTGTTATACATTAGCTAGAGCACTAGATGGCAGCAGTTTTATAATAATGTTATTCATTAGCAGGGGCACTAGATGGCAGCAGTTTTTTAACAATGTTATACATTAGCAAGAGCACTAGATGGCAGCAGTTTTATAATACTGTTATACATTAGCAAGAGCACTAGATGGCAGCAGTTTTACAACAATGTTATACATTAGCAAGAGCACTAGATGGCAGCAGTTTTATAACAATGTTATACATTAGCAAGAGCACTAGATGGCAGCAGTTTTATAAAAATGTTATACATTAGCAAGAGCACTAGATGGCAGCAGTTTTATAATAATGTTATACATTAGCAAGAGCACTAGATGGCAGCAGTTTTATAATACTGTTATACATTAGGAAGAGCACTAGATGGCAGCAGATTTATAACAATGTTATACATTAGCTAGAGCACTAGATGGCAGCAGTTTTATAACAATGTTATACATTAGCAAGAGCACTAGATGGCAGCAGTTTTATAATAATGTTATACATTAGCAGGAGCACTAGATGGCAGCAGTTTTTTAATAATGTTATACATCAGCAGGGGCACTAGATGGCAGCAGTTTTATAACAATGTTATACATTAGCAAGAGCACTATATGGCAGCAGTTTTATAGCCATGTTATACATTAGCAAGAACACTAGATGGCAGCAGTTTTATAATAATGTTATACATTAGCAAGAGCACTAGATGGCAGCAGTTTTATAACAATGTTATACATTAGCTAGAGCACTAGATGGCAGCAGTTTTATAATAATGTTATACATTAACAGGAGCACTAGGCGGCAGCAGTTTTATAACAATGTTATACATTAGCAAGAGCACTAGATGGCAGCAGTTTTATAACAATGTTATACATTAGCAAGAGCACTAGATGGCGGCAGTTTTATAACAATGTTATACATAAGCAAGCGCACTAGATGGCAGCAGTTTTATAACAATGTTACACATCAGCAGGGGCACTAGATGGCAGCAGTTTTATAACAATGTTATACATTAGCAAGAGCACTAGATGGCAGCAGTTTTATAATAATATTATACATTAGCAGGTACACTAGATGGCAGCAGTTTTATAATAATGTTATACATTAGCAAGAGCACTAGCTGGCCGCAGTTTTATAACAACGTTATACATTAGCAGGTGCACTAGATGGCAGCAGTTTTATAATAATGATATACATTAGCAAGAGCACTAGATGGCAGCAGTTTTATAAAATTTTTATACATTAGCAAGAGCACTAGATGGCAGCAGCTATATAATAATGTTACACATTAGCAAGAGCACTAGATGGCAGCAGTTTTATAATAATGTTAAACATTAGCAAGAGCACTTGATGGCAGCAGTTTTATAACAATGTTATAACTTAGCAAGAGCACTAGATGGCAGCAGTTTTATAACAATGTTATACATTAGCAGGGGCACTAGATGGCAGCAGTTTTATAACAATGTTATACATTAGCAAGAGCACTAGATGGCAGCAGTTTTATAACAATGTTATACATTAGCAAGAGCACTAGATGGCAGCAGTTTTATAACAATGTTATATATTAGCAAGAGCACTAGATGGCAGCAGTTTTATAATAATGTTATACATTAGCAAGAGCACTAGATGGCAGCAGTTTTATAACAATGTTATACATTAGCAAGAGCACTAGATGGCAGCAGTTTTAGAATAATGTTATACATTAGCAGGAGCACTAGATGGCAGCAGTTTTTTAATAATGTTATGCATCAGCAGGGGCACTAGATGGCAGCAGTTTTATAACAATGTTATACATTAGCAAGAGCACTAGATGGCAGCAGTTTTATAACAATGTTATACATTAGCAAGAACACTAGATGGCAGCAGTTTTATAACAATGTTATACATTAGCAAGAGCACTAGATGGCAGCAGTTTTATAACCATGTTATACATTAGCAAGAACACTAGATGGCAGCAGTTTTATAATAATGTTATACATTAGCAAGAGCACTAGATGGCAGCAGTTTTATAGCAATGTTATACAGTAGCAGGAGCACTAGATGGCAGCAGTTTTATAATAATGTTATACATTAGCAGGAGCACTAGGCGGCAGCAGTTTTATAACAATGTTATACATTAGCAAGAGCACTAGATGGCAGCAGTTTTATAACAATGTTATACATTAGCAAGAGCACTAGATGGCGGCAGTTTTATAACAATGTTATATATAAGCAAGCGCGCTAGATGGCAGCAGTTTTATAACAATGTTACACATCAGCAGGGGCACTAGATGGCAGCAGTTTTATAACAATGTTATACATTAGCAAGAGCACTAGATGGCAGCAGTTTTATAGCAATGTTATACAGTAGCAGGAGCACTAGATGGCAGCAGTTTTATAATAATGTTATACATTAGCAGGAGCACTAGGCGGCAGCAGTTTTATAACAATGTTATACATTAGCAAGAGCACTAGATGGCAGCAGTTTTATAACAATGTTATACATTAGCAAGAGCACTAGATGGCAGCAGTTTTAGAATAATGTTATACATTAGCAGGAGCACTAGATGGCAGCAGTTTTTTAATAATGTTATGCATCAGCAGGGGCACTAGATGGCAGCAGTTTTATAACAATGTTATACATTAGCAAGAGCACTAGATGGCAGCAGTTTTATAACAATGTTATACATTAGCAAGAGCACTAGATGGCAGCAGTTTTATAACAATGTTATACATTAGCAAGAGCACTAGATGGCAGCAGTTTTATAACCATGTTATACATTAGCAAGAACACTAGATGGCAGCAGTTTTATAATAATGTTATACATTAGCAAGAGCACTAGATGGCAGCAGTTTTATAGCAATGTTATACAGTAGCAGGAGCACTAGATGGCAGCAGTTTTATAATAATGTTATACATTAGCAGGAGCACTAGGCGGCAGCAGTTTTTATAACAATGTTATACATTAGCAAGAGCACTAGATGGCAGCAGTTTTATAACAATGTTATACATTAGCAAGAGCACTAGATGGCGGCAGTTTTATAACAATGTTATATATAAGCAAGCGCGCTAGATGCAGCAGTTTTATAACAATGTTACACATCAGCAGGGGCACTAGATGGCAGCAGTTTTATAACAATGTTATACATTAGCAAGAGCACTAGATGGCAGCAGTTTTATAATAATATTATACATTAGCAGGTACACTGGATGGCAGCAGTTTTATAATACTGTTATACATTAGCAAGAGCACTAGCTGCCGCAGTTTTATAACAACGTTATACATTAGCAGGTGCACTAGATGGCAGCAGTTTTATAATAATGATATACATTAGCAAGAGCACTTGATGGCAGCAGTTTTATAAAAATTTTATACATTAGCAAGAGCACTAGATGGCAGCAGTTTTATAATAATGTTATACATTAGCAGGGGCACTAGATGGCAGCAGTTTTGTAACAATGTTATACATTAGCAAGAGCATAGATGGCAGCAGTTTTATAACAATGTTACACATTAGCAGGGAGCACTAGATGGCAGCAGTTTTATAACAATGTTATACATTAGCAAGAGCACTAGATGGCAGCAGTTTTATAACAATGTTATACATTATCAAGAGCACTGTATAAATTAGCAAGAGCACTAGATGGCAGCAGTTTTATAACAATGTTATACATTAGCAAGAGCACTAGATGCAGCAGTTTTATAATAATGTTACACATTAGCAGGAGCACTAGATGGCAGCAGTTTTATAACAATGTTATACATTAGCAAGAGCACTAGATGGCAGCAGTTTTATAATAATGTTATACATTAGCAAGAGCACTAGATGGCAGCAGTTTTATAACAATGTTATACATTAGCAGGGCACTAGATGCAGCAGTTTTTATAACAATGTTATACATTAGCAAGAGCACTAGATGACAGCAGTTTTATAACAATGTTATACATTAGCAAGAGCACTAGATGGCAGCAGTTTTATAACAATGTTATACATTAGCAAGAGCACTAGATGGCAGCAGTTTTTATAACAATGTTATACATTAGCAAGAGCACTAGATGGCAGCAGTTTTATAACATGTTATACATTAGCAAGGAGCACTAGATGGCAGCAGTTTTTATAAACAATGTTATACATTAGCAAGAGCACTAGATGACAGCAGTTTTATAACAATGTTATACATTAGCAAGAGCACTAGATGGCAGCAGTTTTATAACAATGTTATACATTAGCAAGAGCACTAGATGGCAGCAGTTTTATAACAATGTTATACATTAGCAAGAGCACTAGATGGCAGCAGTTTTATAACAATGTTATACATTAGCAAGAGCACTAGATGGCAGCAGTTTTATAATAATGTTATACATTAGCAAGAGCACTAGATGGCAGCAGTTTTATAACAATGTTATACATTAGCAAGAGCACTAGATGGCAGCAGTTTTATAATAATGGTATACATTAGCAAGAGCACTAGATGGCAGCAGTTTTATAACAATGTTATACATTAGCAAGAGCACTAGATGGCAGCAGCTATATAATGTTATACATTAGCAGGGAGCACTAGATGGCAGCAGTTTTATAATAATGTTATACATTAGCAGGAGCACTAGATGGCAGCAGTTTTATAACAATGTTATAAATTTGCAAGTGAGCACTAGATGGCAAGCAGTTTTATAATATGTAATGTTAGAGAATGTTATACATTAGAAAAAGCACTAGATGACAGCAGTTTTATAACGATGGTATACATTAGCAAGAGCACTAGATGGCAGCAGTTTTATAATAATGTTATACATTAGCAAGAGCACTAGAGGGCAGCAGTTTTATAACAATGTTATACATTAGCAAGAGCACTAGATGGTAGCAGTTTTATAATACTGTTATACATTAGCTAGAGCACAAGATGGCAGCAGTTTTATAATAATGTTATTCATTAGCAGGGGCACTAGATGGCAGCAGTAGTTTTTTAACAATGTTATACATTAGCAAGAGCACTAGATGGCAGCAGTTTTATAATACTGTTATACATTAGCAAGAGCACTAGATGGCAGCAGTTTTATAACAATGTTATACATTAGCAAAGGCACTAGATAGCAGCAGTTTTATAACAATGTTATACATTAGCAAGAGCACTAGATGGCAGCAGTTTTATAATAATGTTATACATTAGGCAAGAGCACTAGATGCAGCAGTTTTATAATAATGTTATACATTAGCAAGAGCACTAGATGGCAGCAGTTTTATAATACTGTTATACATTAGAAGAGCACTAGAGGCAGCAGATTATAACAATGTTATACATTAGCAAGAGCACTAGATAGCAGCAGTTTTATAACAATGTTATACATAAGCAAGCGCACTAGATGGCAGCAGTTTTATAATACTGTTATACATTAGCAAGAGCAACTAGATTGCAGCAGTTTTTATAACAATGTTATACATTAGCAAGAGCACTAGATGGCAGCAGGTTTTATAACCAATGTTATACATTAGCAAGAGCACTAGATGGTAGCAGTTTTATATACTGTTTATACCATTAGCTAGAGCACTAGATGGCAGCAGTTTTATAATAAGGTTATTCACTAGCAGGGGCGACTAGATGGCAGCAGTTTTTTAACAATGTTATACATTAGCAAGAGCACTAGATTGGCAGCAGTTTTATAATACTGTTATACATTAGCAAGAGCACTAGATGGCAGCAGTTTTACAACAATGTTATACATTAGCAAGAGCACTAGATGGCAGCAGTTTTATAACAATGTTATACATTAGCAAGAGCACTAGATGGCAGCAGTTTTATAAAAATGTTATACATTAGCAAGAGCACTAGATGGCAGCAGTTTTATAATAATGTTTATACATTAGCAAGAGCACTAGATGGCAGCAGTTTTATAATACTGTTATACATTAGGAAGAGCACTAGATGGCAGCAGATTTATAACAATGTTATACATTAGCTAGAGCACTAGATGGCAGCAGTTTTATAACAATGGGTTATACATTAGCAAGAGCACTAGATGGCAGCAGTTTTATAATAATGTTATACATTAGCAGAGCACTAGATGGCAGCAGTTTTTTAATAATTTATACATCAGCAGGGGGCACTAGATGGCAGCAGGTTTATAACAATGTTATACATTAGCAAGAGCACTATATGGCAGCAGTTTTATAGCCATGTTATACATTAGCCAAGAACACTAGATGGCAGCAGTTTTATAATAATGTTATACATTAGCAAGAGCACTAGATGGCAGCAGTTTTATAACAATGTTATACATTAGCTAGAGCACTAGATGGCAGCAGTTTTATAATAATGTTATACATTAACAGGAGCACTAGGCGGGCAGCAGTTTTATAACAATGTTATACATTAGCAAGAGCACTAGATGGCAGCAGTTTTATAACAATGTTATACATTAGCAAGAGCACTAGATGGCGGCAGTTTTATAACAATGTTATACATAAGCAAGCGCACTAGATGGCAGCAGTTTTATAACAATGTTACACATCAGCAGGGGCACTAGATGGCAGCAGTTTTATAACAATGTTATACATTAGCAAGAGCACTAGATGGCAGCAGTTTTTATAATATTATTATACATTAGCAGGTACACTAGATGGCAGCAGTTTTATAATAATGTTATACATTAGCAAGAGCACTAGCTGGCCGCAGTTTTATAACAACGTTATACATTAGCAGGTGCACTAGATGGCAGCAGTTTTATAATAATGATATACATTAGCAAGAGCACTAGATGGCAGCAGTTTTATAAAATTTTTTATACATTAGCAAGAGCACTAGATGGCAGCAGCTATATAATAATGTTACACATTAGCAAGAGCACTAGATGGCAGCAGTTTTATAATAATGTTAAACATTAGCAAGAGCACTTGATGGCAGCAGTTTTATAACAATGTTATAACTTAGCAAGAGCACTAGATGGCAGCAGTTTTATAACAATGTTATACATTAGCAGGGGCACTAGATGGCAGCAGTTTTATAACAATGTTATACATTAGCAAGAGCACTAGATGGCAGCAGTTTTATAACAATGTTATACATTAGCAAGAGCACTAGATGGCAGCAGTTTTATAACAATGTTATATATTAGCAAGAGCACTAGATGGCAGCAGTTTTATAATAATGTTATACATTAGCAAGAGCACTAGATGGCAGCAGTTTTATAACAATGTTATACATTAGCAAGAGCACTAGATGGCAGCAGTTTTAGAATAATGTTATACATTAGCAGGAGCACTAGATGGCAGCAGTTTTTTAATAATGTTATGCATCAGCAGGGGCACTAGATGGCAGCAGTTTTATAACAATGTTATACATTAGCAAGAGCACTAGATGGCAGCAGTTTTATAACAATGTTATACATTAGCAAGAACACTAGATGGCAGCAGTTTTATAACAATGTTATACATTAGCAAGAGCACTAGATGGCAGCAGTTTTATAACCATGTTATACATTAGCAAGAACACTAGATGGCAGCAGTTTTATAATAATGTTATACATTAGCAAGAGCACTAGATGGCAGCAGTTTTATAGCAATGTTATACAGTAGCAGGAGCACTAGATGGCAGCAGTTTTATAATAATGTTATACATTAGCAGGAGCACTAGGCGGCAGCAGTTTTATAACAATGTTATACATTAGCAAGAGCACTAGATGGCAGCAGTTTTATAACAATGTTATACATTAGCAAGAGCACTAGATGGCGGCAGTTTTATAACAATGTTATATATAAGCAAGCGCGCTAGATGGCAGCAGTTTTATAACAATGTTACACATCAGCAGGGGCACTAGATGGCAGCAGTTTTATAACAATGTTATACATTAGCAAGAGCACTAGATGGCAGCAGTTTTTATAGCAATGTTATACAGTAGCAGGAGCACTAGATGGCAGCAGTTTTATAATAATGTTATACATTAGCAGGAGCACTAGGCGGCAGCAGTTTTATAACAATGTTATACATTAGCAAGAGCACTAGATGGCAGCAGTTTTATAACAATGTTATACATTAGCAAGAGCACTAGATGGCAGCAGTTTTATAATAATGTTATACATTAGCAGGAGCACTAGATGGCAGCAGTTTTTTAATAATGTTATGCATCAGCAGGGGCACTAGATGGCAGCAGTTTTTATAACAATGTTATACATTAGCAAGAGCACTAGATGGCAGCAGTTTTATAACAATGTTATACATTAGCAAGAACACTAGATGGCAGCAGTTTTATAACAATGTTATACATTAGCAAGAGCACTAGATGGCAGCAGTTTTTATAACCATGTTATACATTAGCAAGAACACTAGATGGCAGCAGTTTTATAATAATGTTATACATTAGCAAGAGCACTAGATGGCAGCAGTTTTATAGCAATGTTATACAGTAGCAGGAGCACTAGATGGCAGCAGTTTTATAATAATGTTATACATTAGCAGGAGCACTAGGCGGCAGCAGTTTTATAACAATGTTATACATTAGCAAGAGCACTAGATGGCAGCAGTTTTATAACAATGTTATACATTAGCAAGAGCACTAGATGGCGGCAGTTTTATAACAATGTTATATATAAGCAAGCGCGCTAGATGGCAGCAGTTTTATAACAATGTTACACATCAGCAGGGGCACTAGATGGCAGCAGTTTTATAACAATGTTATACATTAGCAAGAGCACTAGATGGCAGCAGTTTTATAATAATATTATACATTAGCAGGTACACTGGATGGCAGCAGTTTTATAATACTGTTATACATTAGCAAGAGCACTAGCTGGCCGCAGTTTTATAACAACGTTATACATTAGCAGGTGCACTAGATGGCAGCAGTTTTATAATAATGATATACATTAGCAAGAGCACTTGATGGCAGCAGTTTTATAAAAATTTTATACATTAGCAAGAGCACTAGATGGCAGCAGTTTTATAATAATGTTATACATTAGCAGGGGCACTAGATGGCAGCAGTTTTGTAACAATGTTATACATTAGCAAGAGCACTAGATGGCAGCAGTTTTATAACAATGTTACACATTAGCAGGGGCACTAGATGGCAGCAGTTTTATAACAATGTTATACATTAGCAAGAGCACTAGATGGCAGCAGTTTTATAACAATGTTATACATTATCAAGAGCACTGTTATACATTAGCAAGAGCACTAGATGGCAGCAGTTTTATAACAATGTTATACATTAGCAAGAGCACTAGATGGCAGCAGTTTTATAATAATGTTACACATTAGCAGGGGCACTAGATGGCAGCAGTTTTATAACAATGTTATACATTAGCAAGAGCACTAGATGGCAGCAGTTTTATAACAATGTTATACATTAGCAAGAGCACTAGATGGCAGCAGTTTTATAACAATGTTATACATTAGCAGGGGCACTAGATGGCAGCAGTTTTATAACAATGTTATACATTAGCAAGAGCACTAGATGACAGCAGTTTTATAACAATGTTATACATTAGCAAGAGCACTAGATGGCAGCAGTTTTATAACAATGTTATACATTAGCAAGAGCACTAGATGGCAGCAGTTTTATAACAATGTTATACATTAGCAAGAGCACTAGATGGCAGCAGTTTTATAACAATGTTATACATTAGCAGGGGCACTAGATGGCAGCAGTTTTATAACAATGTTATACATTAGCAAGAGCACTAGATGACAGCAGTTTTATAACAATGTTATACATTAGCAAGAGCACTAGATGGCAGCAGTTTTATAACAATGTTATACATTAGCAAGAGCACTAGATGGCAGCAGTTTTATAACAATGTTATTCATTAGCAAGAGCACTAGATGGCAGCAGTTTTATAACAATGTTATACATTAGCAAGAGCACTAGATGGCAGCAGTTTTATAATAATGTTATACATTAGCAAAAGAACTAGATGGCAGCAGTTTTATAACACTGTTATACATTAGCAAGAGCACTAGATGGCAGCAGTTTTATAATAATGGTATACATTAGCAAGAGCACTAGATGGCAGCAGTTTTATAACAATGTTATACATTAGCAAGAGCACTAGATGGCAGCAGCTATATAATGTTATACATTAGCAGGAGCACTAGATGGCAGCAGTTTTATAATAATGTTATACATTAGCAGGAGCACTAGATGGCAGCAGTTTTATAACAATGTTATAAATTTGCAAGAGCACTAGATGGCAGCAGTTTTATAATAATGTTATAGATTAGCAAGAGCACTAGATGGCAGCAGTTTTATAATAATGGTATACATTAGCAAGAGCACTAGATGGCAGCAGTTTTATAATAATGTTATACATTAGCAGTGTGGCAAACCTCGCCACTTATGAACTATGCAGGAATTGTTATTCAGGCTAATGGTTAAAAATGTTAAACTGTATATTACTCTTTAAACTCCCTGCTTTTTCAGTTGGGAAGCCCCTTGTAGGGTAGACTGTTTTTAAAAAGTGTTTGTTTTTCCAGTTGTTGAATAAGTTGTTGTTGACTCCCAAGCTATGTGTCATCTAGTTCTTGGTGGAAAGGGGTTATTATTACAATTACCAAGAGTAGTTACTTGCTTGTCTCTGCCTACCAAAAAGATATTACCGATCCTACTGCCTCTCTGCTACAATTACCAAGAGTAGTTACTTGCTTGTCTCTGCCTACCCAAAAGATATTACAGATCCCACTGCCTCTCTGCTACAATTGGTGGCAAGCGACTGGATTCAAACCGCACAGCAAGTCGTAGGACATGTGAGGTATATGAACGGACGGTGAATGGGGACAGATTATACCAGACTAAAGAGAACTGCATTGAAGGAATTACTGGAGGCAAGAGGAATTATTGCCAGCAATAAAACCAAAGCAAGGCTGATTGCAGAGCTCATGGAGGGAGACCGGGTAGCAGGTACGGCCAGACCCATGGCGAACAACAAAACAGAATTCCAAAAAGAGATGCGGACCCGGTTGGCTTTTTTTTCACCACCCCATTCGGAGGAGCTCCTGACACGGACATCAGCAGATGTACAGGAATACTTGATGGTGACCCGACAAACCACCCCGAGACCCGGAGAGGGGCTACCAGTACACTCCAGTGCTGGTACAGGGAAAGCTAAGATTCCCTACCATGCATTCAAAGATCATACCGACATGGAGGATATTGATGGGTACCTACAGGACTTTGAGCGATTATGCCAACTGCATAATATTAGTACCGCTGACCAAATTCCCCTACTGGCTGGCAAGTTATCCGGGCGGGCTGCTGAAGCCTACCGCACCATACCAGATGAGGACAGCAGGGACTACCAGAAGGTAAAACAGACCATCCTGACTAGGTATGCTATTACCCTGGAGGCATACCGACAGCGGTTCCGAGACCTGAAGAAGCTGGAGAAAAATACCCACACTGAGTGGGCGCATCGGCTAACCAGGGCCGCTAAAGGCTAGTTGCAGGCAGCCCAAGTCACCCAGTTGGAAAAACTTTTACAACTCCTGTTGATGGAGCAATTCTTCCAAGGGGTGTCCACTGAATTGCAAAACTGGCTGAGAGATCGAAAACCGTGCACGGTACATACCGCAGCGACCTTGGCCGACGAATACCAAGACGCTCGGAGAGCTCAACGAACACAGCAACGCTCCAGTATTGGGGTCACCCCAAAACCCACTGCAGCTCCCACACCTCTGCTACCCCGTCCTGGAGGGGTAATCCACCCTCCCCGATACCAGACTCGATCAGCTATCCGTTGCCATCTTTGTAACCAACAAGGGCACATTAAGAAAGACTGTCCCAGGAACAAGAACCGATCCACCTGGAACAACCAGAACAACCGGGCAACTGTACACTGCTACCAGAACGAGACCCAACTACAGACCCAACCCGCAGTCTTCCACGAGGAACCCTTGGGCATCTTACACGAGGTAAACCCAGTACAGGCTGCTTCAGACAACTTACAAAGCCACCGCCAGGTGGTCTATATAGAGGGCCGATGTGTCCAAGGGCTGCGTGACTCTGGGGCCACCATAACCTTGCTCCGGCAACATTTAGTTTCCACCAATCAACTCACCGGAGACTGTGTAGCTATCCGGCTGGCCGGGGGAGCCATTTACAAGATTTCCACTGCCAAAGTACACTTGGATTGGGGAGCAGGGTCGGGGAACATAGAAGTGGGCCTTATGCAAAATTTGCCCGCAGACGTTATTTTGGGCAATGACTTAGGGGAGCTGACTTCAGCGTTTGCACCCCGAACCTCCCCACAAGCAGCACTGCCCGTGGTTTACCCGACAACAGGCCCGCACCAACGCACTGGCTGATCACTCTGAGGCTCAGGTAAGCAATCACCCCCCTAATGTCTCTTGGGCCCCTCCACTAGAGTTTGGTAGCGAAGTGGCCACTGACTCCTCATTGCAAGTATATAGGGATAAGGTAGACCAGAATCAGGCGGGGTTGGAAGGAGAGAGGTACGGTTGGGACAAGGGGTTACTGTACAGGTATGCAGAGAAGATAGTGGCTGGATCTATTCCCCTGTCCGTTCAGCAGTTAATAGTACCTCAGAGGTATAGACGAGAACTGCTACGGATTGCCCACGATATTCTGCTGTCAGGCCACCTAGGAGTTAGTCGGACAAAGCACCGCCTAACTCAGAATTACTTTTGGCCAGGGATCACCAAAGATATTAGGCAGTATTGCCAGACGTGTGACACCTGCCAATGAGACCGATATAAGGCAAAGCTACACTCCCTCCCCATAATAGAGGAGCCTTTTAGTCAAGTGGCGGTGGACCTCATTGGCCCCCTAGCCAAGCCTAGCCCCTCGGGGAAGAGGTATATACTCACGGTCGTGGATTATGCCACCCAATATCCCGAGGCGGTGGCTCTGGCTAATATTCATGCAGAGACCGTGGCGGATGCCCTCATCAAAATCTTCTCCCGCAATGGATTCCCCGGGAGATTATTTCGGACCGGGGCACCTAGTTTACGGCTGAGATTACCCACCAGTTGTGGAGAGCATGTGGGGTGAAACCCATTGTAAATTCCGCTTATCACCCCCAGTCTAATGGGCTCTGTGAACAGTTTAATGGAACACTGAAACAGATGCTCCGCACGTTCATAGATACCCAGAAGAACTGGGAGAGGTTTCTACCCCATTTGCTTTTCACCTACCGGGAGGTACCTCAGGAGTCCACGGGGTTCTCTCCCTTTGAATTATTATTCAGAAGGAGGGTACGGGGTCCCCTAGACTTAATCCGAGAGCATTGGGAGGGGGAAGTCACTAGTGACGGTACTCCTATCGTACCATACGTGCTGGAGTTTAGGGAGCGCCTGGAGGCCCTGACTCGGACCGTCCGCTCCAACCTTCAGGCGGCTCAAACCCGTCGTTGGTATGATAGGGGCGCCAGGGACCGCAGTTTTCAGACTGGGCAGAAGGTGCTAATCTTAAAACCGGTCAAAAATGATAAACTGCAGGCCTCCTGGCAGGGCCCATACAAGGTGGTGGAACAAATCTGTGACACCACCTATGTGTTTGGCCCATGTACTGGAGCAGGAGGTAGACGCATGCTCCATGTAAGTATGTTGAAGCCGTACCATGAACACGCAGAGGAGGTGAATACTATTTGCGCCCCTGCCGTGGATGACGCAGACAGTTTACCTCTTCCCGACCTCCTAGGAATGAAGAACCAGAACGAAGGTCTGGGAGAGGTACAATTGGGTGAGCGGTTAAGTCCTCGGGAACAAGCTCAAATAGCAGAGCTACTGCAGGAAAAGAAAGACACGTTCTCCAACGTGCCTGGATATACCAGACTGGCCACCCATAGGGTAGAAACCCCAGGTCACCTCCCCATGCGTCAACCTCCTTACCGCGTACCAGAATTGGTGAGAGAACATATGAAGAAGGAGATTGAAGAGATGCTACAGTTAGGAGTGATTGAGCACTCGGACAGCCCCTGGGCCTCGCTGGTAGTTCTAGTGCCGAAGAGGAACGGCACGACCCGCTTCTGTGTAGACTACCGGAAACTTAATGATAAAACCGTCTCTGACGCCTACCCTATGCCCCGGATAGATGAGCTCCTGGATAAAATGGCTCAAGGCCAGTACCTCACCACCATAGATCTGTGTAAGGGGTACTGGCAGATCCCACTAGCCGAGGATGCCATTCCCAAATTAGCGTTCATCACCCCGTTTGGCCTGTACCAATTCAAGGTCATGCCATTCTGGATGAAGAATGCTCCGGCTACTTTCCAGCGAATGGTAGATCGGCTACTGGATGGGTCCCAAGAGTACGCATGCGCCTATTTAGACGACATAGCTATATTTAGCAGCTCCTGGGACGAGCATTTGAACCATATAGGGGTGATCCTAGATCGCATTAGGGAGGCAGGATTAACCCTTAAGCCTAGCAAATGTCATATAGGGATGGCGGAGATCCAGTACCTAGGGCACCGAGTAGGTAGCGGGCAGCAGAAGCCCGAACCAGCCAAGGTAGAGGCCGTGGCCAAGTGGCCCACTCCCCATACCAAGACCCAAGTGCTAGCCTTTCTAGGTACCGCAGGCTATTATAGGAGGTTCGTACCTAATTATAGTACCCTAGCCAAACCCCTCACCGACCTCACCAGTAAAAACCTTCCTAAGATTGTTACCTGGAGCCCAGAGTGTGAACAAGCATTCCAAGAACCGAAAAATGCTCTCGTAAATGCCCCTATCCTTGCTGCCCCGGATCCAACTAAACGCTTTCTCGTCCATACAGACACTTCTATGTTTGGATTGGGAGCCGTGTTGAACCAAGTCGGGGCTGATGGCGGCGAGCATCCTGTGGCCTACCTAAGCAGGAAACTGTTACCCCGAGAAGTTAGCTACGCCGCCATCGAAAAGGAATGCCTGGCTGTGGTGTGGGCCCTCAAGAAACTTCAGCCATATCTATATGGACAACAATTTTCCCTGCTCACAGATCACAACCCGTTGGTGTGGCTGAACAGGGTATCCGGAGACAATGCCCGGCTGTTGCGCTGGAGTTTGGCGCTGCAGCCGTTTGACTTAACAATCCATTACCGACCTGGGAAGCAAAACGGCAACGCCGACGGGTTGTCCAGACAAACTGAACTTGAACCTTGATCTATGATCACTCCTCCGGACCTCCCCAAGCCAATCCATTGGGATCAGACTGGATATGCCGGTTTGGTTCTGGGGGAGCATTGTGGCAAACCTCGCCACTTATGAACTATGCAGGAATTGTTATTTAGGCTAAGAGCACTAGATGGCAGCAGTTTTATAAAAATGTTATACATTAGCAAGAGCACTAGATGGCAGCAGTTTTATAATAATGTTATACATTAGCAGGGGCACTAGATGGCAGCAGTTTTATAATAATGTTATACATTAGCAGGGGCACTAGATGGCAGCAGTTTTATAATAATGTTATACATTAGCAGGGGCACTAGATGGCAGCAGTTTTATAATAATGTTATACATTAGCAAGAGCACTAGATGGCAGCAGTTTTATAATAATGGTATACATTAGCAAGAGCACTAGATGGCAGCAGTTGTATAATAATGGTATACATTAGCAAGAGCACTAGATGGCAGCAGTTTTTTGTGTAGGTGCTGTGTGTGATGTGTAGGTGCTATGCATGTGAGGTGTAGGTGCTGTGTGTGTGATGTGTAGGTGCTATGTGTGTGATGTGTAGGTGTTGTGTGTGTGATGTGTAAGTGCTGTGTGTGTGATGTGTAGGTGCTGTGTGAAGTTTATCATATTGGAGTTGATCGTGCCCAGTGGATTCAGAACATTAAGACCAAATATGCCCCGGTGTTTGAAAATGTTCTGGGAAAAGTTAAGAACAAAAGGGTACGGTTACAGTTAAAACCTGGAGCAAGGCCAACGTTTTTCAAAGCACGAAATGTGCCATTTGCTTTAAGGGCAGGAGTTGATGCTGAACTGAGGAGGTTAGAAGAGTTAAAGATTATAATCCCAGTGCATCGTAGTGAGTGGGCTTCTCCTATTGTACTGGTAAAAAAGAAAGATGGACAGATCCGAATATGTGGAGACTTTAGGATGGTGTTGAATGAACAGTTAGCAGTGGATAAGTATCCATTACCCAGGACAGAAGAGATTTTTGCTAATTTAGCTGGGGGACAACATTTCACAAAGATTGATTTAAAAAAAGCTTACCTTCAACTTGAAGTACATCCAGATTCCTGCAGGTTACTCACCATCAATACTCACCATGGTTTATTTCAATATAATCGTATGGTCTTTGGCATTGCTCCTGCACCAGCCATCTGGCAACGCACCATGGAAGAACTGTTAAATGGACTACCCTATGTCCAATGCCTTTTAGATGACATGTTAATCACGGGCAGGACAGAGGAAGAACATCAACACAATGTAGAGAGGGTACTGCAGCGGCTAATGACCTACGGGTTGAAGGTCAACTTGGAGAAGTGTGCTTTCATGCGTGACAAATTAGAATTTTGTGGCCATGTCATGGTCTACACACTGCTGATGACAAAGTCAAGGCCTTGCAAAAAGCTCCAAATCACAGAATGCATCACAACTACGATCATACCTTGGTCTCCTTAACTATTACCACCGTTTTCTTCCCCAGCTAGCCCATACGTTACACCCACTACATCAGCTTCTTGAGACAAATCAACCCTGGTTATGGAGCAGTGAATGCAATCAAGCCTTCCAGGAATCCAAGAACCAACTCCTGTGCTCCTGCATGTTAATGCACTATGATCTTCAGAAACCACTCATGATAGCATGTGATGCTTCACCTTATGGTTTAGGGGCTGTCTTGTCACACACAATGCCAGATGGGACAGACCAACCGGTAGCCTTTGCTTCCTGTTCTCTAACAACGGCAGAGAAGAACTATTCCCAATTAGACAAGGAAGCATTGGCCATTGTATGGGCTGTTAAGAAGTTCCATAACTATATTTATGGTAGACAATTTACTGTTTTAACTGACCATAAGACACTGCTGACCATCTTTAATCCAAGGAAAGGAATTTCAACCACTACAGCAGCTAGATTGCAAAGGTATGCTCTAACTTTGGGAGCATATCATTACTCTATCAAATACCGGGCCCATGATTCCCATGGCAATGATGATGCCATGTCCAGGCTTCCACTAATGAATTCCTCACCAGTTTTTCAAGAAAGCCTTCCAAGTGTGTGTTTTACGGGTATAGTACATGCCAAACAAATTGCAAAGGAGACAGCTTGTGATACTGAATTACAACTTTTGTTAAAGTATTTGAGAGATGGCTGGCCAAGAACTGCCTGTGATGTGCAGCGAGCATACATACTACGAGCGAAACAACTCACACTCAGAAATGGATGTATTTTATGGGGTGAGAGAGTTCTGGTTCCTAACTGGCTACGGCAAGCTACGTTAAAACTCCTTCATGAAGGACACCCAGGCATTGTCAGAATGAAACAGAAGGCTAGGGGTCATGTTTGGTGGCTGGCCATTGATAAGGACATTGAGAACTATGTTATGGCATGCAAAGGGTGTGTTCAAGCTCAAGGACAGCTTCCACAAGGAGCTGTACAACCATGGGACTGGCCTACTACTCCTTGGGAGAGACTACATTTGGACTTTGCCGGTCCTATTGATGGAATCTCATACTTAATCATAATTGATGCACACTCTAAGTGGCCAGAAGTAATTCCAATGACAAGGACTACAACTACTGAAGCCATATCAGAATTAGAAAGACTGTTTTCAGTATTTGGGTTGCCAAGAAAACTGGTCACAGACAATGATCCCCAGTTTGTGTCACAAGACTTCCAGAATTTTTTACATACGAATGGAATTCACCATCATCAGATAGCACCATATCACCCAGCCACCAACGGGCAAGCAGAGAGATTTGTCCAAACCTTTAAAAGGGCACTGAAAGCTCTAAAAGCAGAGAAGCAGGTTAATACTAAAACCCTTTTACAATTTTTGCAACAATATAGGGTTACTCAACACCCCACCACGGGAGTTGCCCCAGCTCAACTATTGTTTGGCAGGAAGATCCGTACAAATCTGGATTTAATCACACCAGATGTAGCAGAAACAGTCCACATCATGCAAGATAAAATGAGAGTGGGAAAACCTTCACGGACCTATACAGAAGGAGACTTGGTTTGGTATAGGGTGTACCATACAGAGGAAAACTGGGCACCAGGTGTTGTTGCCCAGGTTGAGGGCCCAAAGATGTATGTGATAACCACTCAATTAGGTGTGTGTCACCGCCATGTGAACCAACTACAACCACGGCTAGAGAGGAGAGAACAGGCTGGTGAGGACCATCACATACAAATGCAATCAGACAATGACTTTGATATCTGGGGTGGTGTTTGGCATGATCCAAACACAAGCTCTGACTCAACTACAGAAGATGACTCAGAAATACCAGCCTCAATAGAAGAACCTTGTAATGATGAGTCAGGAAATTCTATCCAGGACCACAATATTCATGCTCGTACTCCCAGGCAACGAACACCTGTTGTTCGTTGGTCTCCTGAAGTGAATCTCAGAGACACTTGCCAGAGACAACATGCAACATATCAGAGAAACTTTCATCAATGGAAGAAACAAGAAGCAGCTTTCACTTCCACAATACAAGAGGATGCTGGAGAAGACTGATTTATCTGACGGTTGTTGTTGTTCAGTTAAGTTTATTAAAAAAAAATAATAAGTAGGAAAGGAGATGTAGTGTTGTGCTTACTTCCTGGTTTGGTTAGATGGCACATTGAGGCTTCCATACAAAGATGATGTCATCAAGTGGGCTGTGCTTAGAATCAGAACAGAACAGTTCAGAGAAGCCATCTTGTGACAGTTTGTGATGCAGTTATAAAGTACAAGGACTGAACCTCAGGTTCAGACAAGTGCTAATAATAATAATAATAATAATAATATAATAATATTACAGTTATACAGCTAATAATAAGTGTAATGTCAGCTACAGATCACTGCAGAGGATACAGCATCAGCTAGTCAGGAAGAGTAAGTACTGTTAGTTACACATTACAGCTATAAGTTATATTACAGTTATATAGTTAATAATAAGTGTAATGTCAACTACAGATCACTGCAGAGGATACAGTATCAGCCAGTCAGGAAGAGTAAGTACAGTCAGTTACACATTATAAGTTATATTATAGTTATACAGCTAATAATAAGTGTAATGTCAGCTACAGATCACTGCAGCAGGATACAGCATCAGCCAGTCAGGAAGAGTAAGTACTGTCAGTTACACATTACAGTTATAAGTTATATTACAGTTATACAGCTAATAATAAGTGTAATGTCAGCTACAGATCACTGCAGAGGATACAGCATCAGCTAGTCAGGAAGAGTAAGTACTGTTAGTTACACATTACAGCTATAAGTTATATTACAGTTATATAGTTAATAATAAGTGTAATGTCAACTACATATCACTGCAGAGGATACAGTATCAGCCAGTCAGGAAGAGTAAGTACAGTCAGTTACACATTATAAGTTATATTATAGTTATACAGCTAATAATAAGTGTAATGTCAGCTACAGATCACTGCAGCAGGATACAGCATCAGCCAGTCAGGAAGAGTAATTACTGTCAGTTACACATTATGTTATATTATAGTTATACAGCTAATAATAAGTCTAATGTCAGCTATAGATCAGTGCAGAGGATACAGCATCAGCTAGTCAGGAAGAGTAAGTACTGTCAGTTACACATTACAGTTATACGTTATATTACAGTTATACAGTTAATAATAAGTGTAATGTCAGCTACAGATCAGTACAGCAGGATACAGCATCAGCTAGTCAGGAAGAGTAAGTACTGTCAGTTACACATTACAGTTATAAGTTATATTACAGTTATACAGTTAATAATAAGTGTAATGTCAGCTACAGATCACTGCAGCAGGATACAGCATCAGCTAGTCAGGAAGAGTAAGTACTGTCAGTTACACATTATAGGTTATTTACAGTTATACAGCTAATAATAAGTGTAATGTCAGCTACAGATCAGTGCAGAGGATACAGCATCAGCTAGTCAGGAAGAGTAAGTACTGTCAGTTACACATTACAGCTATAAGTTATATTACAGTTATACAGCTAATAATAAGTGTAATGTCAGCTACAGATCACTGCAGAGGATACAGCATCAGCCAGTCAGGAAGAGTAAGTACTGTCAGTTACACATTACAGCTATAAGTTATATTACAGTAATACAGCTAATAATAAGTGTAATGTCAGCTACAGATCACTGCAGAGGATACAGCATCAGCCAGTCAGGAACAGTAAGTACTGTCAGTTACACATTACAGTTATAAGTTATATTACAGTTATACAACTAATAATAAGTGTAATGTCAGCTACAGATCAGTGCGGCAGGATACAGCATCAGCTAGTCAGGAAGAGTAAGTACTGTCAGTTACACATTACAGTTATAAGTTATATTACAGTTATACAGCTAATAATAAGTGTAATGTCAGCTACAGATCAGTACAGCAGGATACAGCATCAGCTAGTCAGGAAGAGTAAGTACTGTCAGTTACACTTTACAGTTATAAGTTATATTACAGTTATACAGTTAATAATAAGTGTAATGTCAGCTACAGATCACTGCAGAGGATACAGCATCAGCTAGTCAGGAACAGTAAGTACTGTCAGTTACACATTACAGTTATAAGTTATATTACAGTTATACAACTAATAATAAGTGTAATGTCAGCTACAGATCAGTGCAGCAGGATACAGCATCAGCTAGTCAGGAAGAGTAAGTACTGTCAGTTACACATTACAGTTATAAGTTATATTACAGTTATACAGCTAATAATAAGTGTAATGTCAGCTACAGATCAGTGCAGCAGGATACAGCATCAGCCAGTCAGGAAGAGTAAGTACTGTCAGTTACACATTACAGTTATAAGTTATATTACAGTTATACAGCTAATAATAAGTGTAATGTCAGCTACAGATCAGTGCAGCAGGATACAGTATCAGCTAGTCAGGAAGAGTAAGTATTGTCAGTTACACATTACAGTTATAAGTTATATTACAGTTATACAGCTAATAATAAATGTAGTGTCAGCTACAGATCAATGCAGAGGATACAGCATCAGCTAATCAGGAAGAGTAAGTACTGTCAGTTACACATTACAGTTATAAGTTATATTACAGTTATACAGCTAATAATAAGTGTAATGTCAGCTACAGATCACTGTAGAGGATACAGCATCAGCTAGTCAGGAAGAGTAAGTACTGTCAGTTACATATTACAGCTATAAGTTATATTACATTTATACAGTTAATAATAAGTGTAATGTCAGCTACAGATCAATGCAGAGGATACAGCATCAGCCAGTCAGGAAGAGTAAGTACTGTCAGTTACACATTACAGTTATAAGTTATATTACAGTTATACAGCTAATAATAAGTGTAATGTCAGCTACAGATCACTGTAGAGGATACAGCATCAGCTAGTCAGGAAGAGTAGGTACAGTCAGTTACACATTATAAGTTATATTATAGTTATACAGCTAATAATAAGTGTAATGTCAGCTACAGATCACTGCAGAGGATACAGCATCAGCTAGTCAGGAAGAGTAAGTACTGTCAGTTACATATTACAGTTATAAGTTATATTACAGTTATACAGCTAATAATAAGTGTAATGTCAGCTACAGATCACTGCAGAGGATACAGCATCAGCTAGTCAGGAAGAGTAAGTACTGTCAGTTACACATTACAGTTATAAGTATATTACAGTTATACAGCTAATAATAAGTGTAATGTCAGCTACAGATCAGTACAGCAGGATACAGCATCAGCTAGTCAGGAAGAGTAAGTACAGTCAGTTACACATTACAGTTATAAGTTATATTACAGTTATACAGCTAATAATAAGTGTAATGTCAGCTACAGATCACTGCAGAGGATACAGCATCAGCTAGTCAGGAAGAGTAAGTACTGTCAGTTACACATTACAGTTATAAGTTATATTACAGTTATACAGCTAATAATAAGTGTAATGTCAGCTACAGATCAATGCAGAGGATACAGCATCAGCCAGTCAGGAAGAGGAAGTACTGTCAGTTACACATTATCAGTTATATTGCAGTTATACAGTTATCAGTTTCCCTGGATTACTATAGTGCTGCATACACAGTGTACAGGACTGCTAATATAAGGAGTACAGCAGCCATTCATTATAAAGGACTATATATGTGTATATATCCATATTACTGTGTGCAAATCTACAGGAGCACCTTGTTATGTAATCCAGTAAATAAAGTGCCAGTTTACATTTAGAATTTGCAAGTGCATCATTCATATAAAGAGTTAATGTTTGCTATGTAAGGACATTACATCTGGCGACGAGTATTCTACCACAAACTCACACTATAATGGCTGTATTTGGAGCATTGAAAGAATTTGACCCTGACACAGATAACTGGGTTTCCTGGACTGAAAGACTACAGCAGTATTTACTTGCCAATGACATTGGAGATACTAACGGCTAGATTTAGAGTTGGGCGGTAGCCGTCAAAAGAGGCTCCTAACGCTGGTTTTTACCGCCCTCTGGTATTTGGAGTCAGTCAGAAAAGGGTCTAACGCTTACTTTGCAGCCGCGACTTTTCCATACCGCAGATCCCCTTACGTCAATTGCGTATCCTATCTTTTCAATGGGATCTTTCTAACGCCGGTATTTAGAGTCGTGGCTGAAGTGAGCGTTAGAAATCTAACGACAAGACTCCAGCCGCAGAAAAAAGTCAGTAGTTAAGAGCTTTCTGGGCTAACGCCGGTTTATAAAGCTCTTAACTACTGTGCTCTAAAGTACACTAACACCCATAAACTACCTACGTACCCCTAAACCGAGGTCCCCCCACATCGCCGCCACTCTATTAAATTTTAACCCCTAATCTGCCGACCACACACCGCTGCCACCTACGTTATCCCTATGAACCCCTAATCTGCTGCCCCTAACACCGCCGACCCCTATATTATATTTATTAACCCCTAATATGCCACCCCCAACGTCGCCGCTACCTACCTACACTTATTAACCCCTAATCTGCCGACCGGACCGCGCCGCTATTATAATAAAGTTATTAACCCCTAATCCGCCTCACTCCCGCCTCAATAACCCTATAATAAATAGTATTAACCCCTAATCTGCCCTCCCTAACATCGCCGACACCTAACTTCAAGTATTAACCCCTAATCTGCCGATCGGAGCTCACCGCTACTCTAATAAATGTTTTAACCCCTAAAGCTAATTCTAACCCTAACCCTAACACCCCCCTAAGTTAAATATAATTTAAATCTAACGAAATAAATTAACTCTTATTAAATAAATTATTCCTATTTAAATCTAAATACTTACCTGTAAAATAAACCCTAATATAGTTACAATATAAATAATAATTATATTATAGCTATTTTAGGATTAATATTTATTTTACAGGCAACTTTGTATTTATTTTAACCAGGTACAATAGCTATTAAATAGTTAATAACTATTTAATAGTTACCTAGTTAAAATAATTACAAAATTACCTGTAAAATAAATCCTAACCTAAGTTACAATTAAACCTAACACTACACTATCAATAAATTAATTAAATAAAATACCTACAAATAAATACAATTAAATAAACTAACTAAAGTACAAAAAATAAAAAAGAACTAAGTTACAAAAAATAAAAAAATATTTACAAACATTAGAAAAATATTACAACAATTTTAAACTAATTACACCTACTCTAAGCCCCCTAATAAAATAACAAAGACCCCCAAAATAAAAAAATGCCCTACCCTATTCTAAATTAAAAAAGTTCAAAGCTCTTTTACCTTACCAGCCCTGAAAAGGGCCCTTTGCGGGGCATGCCCCAAAGTATTCAGCTCTTTTGCCTGTAAAAAAAAAAACATAGAATACCCCCCCCCCAACATTACAACCCACCACCCACATACCCCTAATATAACCCAAACCCCCCTTAAATAAACCTAACACTAAGCCCCTGAAGATCTCCCTACCTTGTCTTCACCTCACCGGGTCCCGATCTGTCCAGAAGAGCCTCCGATGTCTTGATCCAAGCCCAAGCGGGGGGCTGAAGAGTGACGTCCATCCTTGGGCTGAAGTCTGGATCCAAGCGGCAGCTGAAGAAATCCATCATCAGGCTGGAGTCGGAAGTCCATCATCGGGATGAAGTCTTCTATCAAGCAGCATCTTCAATCTTCTTTTTTCCGGAGCGTAGCGGAGCCATCTTCTTCCCAGCCGACGCGGATCCATCCTCTTCTAACAACGCCTACTCGCCGAATGACGGTTCCTTTAAATGACGTCATCAAAGATGGCGTCCCTCGAATTCCGATTGGCTGATAGGATTCTATCAGCCAATCGGAATTAAGGTAGGAAAATTCTGATTGGCTGATGGAATCAGCCAATCAGATTCAAGTTCAATCCAATTGGCTGATCCGATCAGCCAATCAGATTGAGCTTGCATTCTATTGGCTGTTCCGATCAGCCAATAGAATGCGAGCTCAATCTGATTGGCTGATTCCTTCAGCCAATCAGAATTTTCCTACCTTAATTCCGATTGGCTGATAGAATCCTATCAGCCAATCGGAATTCGACGGACGCCATCTTGGATGACGTCATTTAAAGGAACCGTCATTCGGCGAGTAGGCGTAGGTAGAAGAGGATGTTCCGCGTCGGCTGGAAGATGATGGCTCCGGAAGAAAGAAGATTGAAGATGCCGCTTCATAGAAGACTTCATCCCAATTATGGACTTCTTCAGCGCCCGCTTGGATCAAGACTTCAGCCCGATGATGGATTTCTTCAGCCGCCGCTTGGATCCAGACTTCAGCCCGAGGATGGACGTCACTCTTCAGCCCCCCGCTTGGGCTTGGATCAAGACATCGGAGGCTCTTCTGGACAGATCGGGACCCGGTGTGGTGAAGACAAGGTAGGGATATCTTCAGGGGCTTAGTGTTAGGTTTATTTAAGGGGGTTTGGGTTAGATTAGGGGTATGTGGGTGGTGGGTTGTAATGTTGGGGGGGTATTGTATGTTTTTTTTTTTACAGGCAAAAGAGCTGAATTCTTTGGGGCATGCCCCGCAAAGGGCCCTTTTCAGGGCTGGTAAGGTAAAAGAGCTTTTCTATTTTAATTTTAGAATAGGGTAGGGCATTTTTTTTATTTTGGGGGGCTTTGTTATTTTATTAGGGGGCTTAGAGTAGGTGTAATTAGTTTAAAATTGTTGTAATATTTTTCTAATGTTTGTAAATATTTTTTATTTTTTGTAACTTAGTTTTTTTTATTTTTTGTACTTTAGTTAGTTTATTTAATTGTATTTATTTGTAGGTATTGTATTTAATTAATTTATTGATAGTGTAGTGTTAGGTTTAATTGTAGATAATTGTAGGTAGTTTATTTAATTTATTTATTGATAGTGTAGTGTTAGGTTTAATTGTAACTTAGGTTAGGATTTATTTTACAGGTAATTTTGTAATTATTTTAACTAGGTAACTATTAAATAGTTCTTAACTATTAAATAGCTATTGTACCAGGTTAAAATAAATACAAAGTTGCCTGTAAAATAAATATTAATCCTAAAATAGCTACAATATAATTATTATTTATATTATAGCTATATTAGGGTTTATTTTACAGGTAAGTATTTAGATTTAAATAGGAATACTTTATTTAATAAGAGTTAATTTATTTCATTAGAATAAAATTATATTTAACTTAGGGGGGTGTTAGGGTTAGGGTTAGAATTAGCTTTAGGGGTTAAAAAATTTATTAGAGTAGCGGTGAGCTCCGATCGGCATATTAGGGGTTAATACTTGAAGTTAGGTGTCGGCGATGTTAGGGAGGGCAGATTAGGGGTTAATACTATTTATTATAGGGTTATTGAGGCGGGAGTGAGGCGGATTAGGGGTTAATAACTTTATTATAGTAGAGGTGCGGTCCGCTCAGCAGATTAGGGGTTAATAAGTGTAGGCAGGTGGAGGCGACGTTGAGGGGGGCAGATTAGGGGTTAATAAATATAATATAGGGGTCGGCAGTGTTAGGGGCAGCAGATTAGGGGTACATAGCTATAATGTAGCTTGCGCTGGTGTACGGAGCGGCAGATTAGGGGTTAATAATAATATGCAGGGGTCAGCAATAGTGGGGGCAGCAGATTAGGGGTTAATAAGTGTAAGGTTAGGGGTGTTTAGACTCGGGGTTCATGTTAGGGTGTTAGGTGCAGACTTAGGAAGTGTTTCAGCATAGCAAACAGTGGGGCTGCGTTAGGAGCTGAACGCTGCTTTTTTGCAGGTGTTAGGTTTTTTTTCAGCTCAAACAGCCCCATTGTTTTCTATGGGGAATCGTGCACGAGCACGTTTTTGAAGCTGGCCGCGTCCGTAAGCACCGCTGCTATCGAGAGTTGCAGTGGCGTTAAATTATGCTCTACGCTCCTTTTTTGGAGCCTAACGCAGCCATTCTGTGAACTCTAAATACCAGTGGTATTTAAAAGGTGCGGGGGAAAAAAAGCACGGGTAGCTAACGCACCCCTTTGGCCGCAGAACTCTAAATCTAGCCGTAAGTCTGTTGCTGTCTGTCTGACAACTATTGGTGCTAAAACATATGAGATTCTAAAAGATCTGCTACACCCAGAAAAGCCAGCCACCAAGTCTTTGTCTGAAATAATACAGATCTTAACACAACATTTCCAACCACGGCCATTAGAGATTGCTGAGCGGTTCAAGTTTTATAGCAGGCGCCAAGGGGTACAAGAGACTGTATCTACATTTGCAATCAGTTTAAAGAAATTGGCCAGCACCTGTGCTTTTGGGGAGTATCTGAATATGGCCCTTAGAGATCAGTTTGTTATGGGTATCAGTACAGAATCTATTCAAAGGCGACTTTTGACAGAGGAGAGCCTGACCTTCCATAAAGCACTAGAGATTGCTTCTGTTTTGGAACAGGCCACACGAGACACTAGTTTACTGCAGACGCATTCTCACACTAAGGAAGAACAGGTATTTTTCTCTAATGTGAAGCAACAGACTAAACCAGCCAGTAAATATTCAGCAAAAGCCGCATCGCCTATTAACTGTTACAGATGTGGAGCACAGAATCATGTAGCTTCTGAATGCAGATTTAAAAATGCTCGTTGTCATGGCTGTGGTAAAATAGGATACTTAAAGAAGGCTTGCAGAGGATCTCAGCAGAGTGTCTCAAAACACGCATACCTATGATCACTATAGGTTGGTCAAACATTATACCCCGCCTGCATTGGTGCCACATGGTTTCTCACGGGGCAGCTTATGGAGTAAGAAAGAAAGTGAATTCCTCCCTGGCTAGGACCGTCACAGAGTCGGATGGTTTTGTGGTACGGCACAATTCCATCACGGCCGACAGATCAGAACTATATTGGAGGGATCAGGTATACTTAAAGGATGTGGGTCTAGATCTCTTTATTGCAAACCTACGTAAAGTCCTACCTCCTCTGCAAATGAAAGTGATCTACCGTCTGACACAGGCACACACTGTACAAACAAAGTGCCAAGTCTGTCTCACATTGTGCATAGTGGTTTAGTGCACACTCAGAAATCCTCTCAAATGCTAATACTTTACTCCTTGTAATAACATTTCCCATGCTCAATTAGCACTCTGCTGTAGTACCCACTGATGGCTGCCAAAATCAAAATAAAAAAAAAATGTGTTCTTGTCTCATGGGACCCCCTGGCCCATTGGGCCCCTGACAGGAGTCACCCCTGTAACCCCCTTATGGCGGCCCTGAATGCAACTAACTGTCAAGAATACAGCCACCTTCTTATGTTCTTGTATATCATTAGCAGCCAGGTATTATTCCAAGCGCTCATACCATGACATGCATTAATAAGTATCTGGATCAAAGTCTCGTAATGGCCAAATAAGTGTCATCATATCAGGTTCAAACAGCCTTGTCACCACTGTAGTGTTTCCCTCTTTAATTAGATCACACCAGATAAGGAATAAGAAACTGTTATTTATTAGCAGCTAACTATATACAACATAGAGTCCTTCATATGTAATGTACATCAGGAACACTGTATATATCTATAGATAGATAGATAGATAGATAGATAGATAGATAGATGATATATATATATAGACTGTCTATATATATATATAGACTGTCTATATATATATATATATATAATAGACTGTCTATATATATATATATATATATATATATATATAGATAGATAGATAGATAGATAGATAGATAGACATTACTTGCAAGACAAACACTTGGCATCTTTGACAATAAGCAGGAGGATTTGACATTTCATGTGTTTGGAAGGCATCAGGTGCCAGCTGTGCTGCAGATAGCCAGAGGGTGCTTCTATGACCACAGCAATACATTTCATGTGACCACAGAGAGCTGTAAATTTGTTCATTTAGCTGCCTATTTAATTAACTTATCTCTGTGATCTGCTCCTTATTGTTATTAAACACAAAGGATCAAAATGTGTCTAAGTGACAGTTGTGTGAGGTTCTGGAGCAGAACAGCTCAGTCACTACAGCTTTCAAGGTTACATTACTTAATATGAAAGGGACATTGTACTTGTTCATCTAAAAGAGCAGCCAATGACTATTAGTATGAAGTATCTATCAGTCTATGAGTATTAGTAAGAAGTGCCTATTAACCAATGAGTATTAGTAAGAAGTGCCTATTAACCAATAAGTATTAGTATGAAGTACCTATCAGACAATTAGTATTAGTAAGAAGAACCTACCAGCAAAAAAATATTATTAAGAAGTACCTATCAGGTAATAAGTATTAGTAGGACGCACTTATCAGCCAATGAGCATAAGTATGAAGCGCCTATTACCCAATGAGTATTAGTAAGAATTACCTATTAAACAAAGAATATCAGTATGAAGTACCTATTAGCCAATGAGTATTAGTGTGAAGTACCTATTAACCAATTAGTATTAGTATAAGTAATTATCTGCCAATGAGTATTAGTATGAAGTACCTATTAACCAATGAGTATTAGTATGAAGTACCAATTAACCTATGAGTATTAGTATGACATACTAATTAACCAATGAGTACTAGTATGAAGTACCTATCAGCCAATGAGTATTAGTAAAAAGTGCCTATTAACCAATAAGTATTAGTATGAAGTACATACCAGCCAATGAGTATTAGTAAGAAATGCCTATTAACCAATGAATATTGGTATGAATTACCTATCAGCAAATGAGTATTAGTGAGAAGTACCTACCAGCCAATGAGTATTAGTAAGAAGTGTCTATTAACCAATAAGTATTAGTATGAAGTACCTATTAACCAATGAGTATTAGTATAAAGTGCCTATTAACCAATGAGAATTAGCAGGAAGTGCCTATTAACCAATAAGTATTAGTATGAAGTACCTATCAGACAATGAATATTAGTAAGAAGTACCTACCAGCCAATGAGTATTATTAGGAATTGCCTATCAACCAATGAGTATTAGTATGATGTACCTATCAGCCAATGAGTATAAGTATGAAGTGCCTATTACCCAATGAGTATTAGTATGAAATATTTATTAACTATTGAGTATTAGTATGAGGTACTTATTAAGCAATATGTATTTGTATTAAGTACATATTAACCAATAAGTATTATTTTGAAGTAATTATTAACCAAAAAGTATTAGTGGGAATTACCTATTAACCAATGAGTATTAGTATGAAGTACCTATTAACCAATAAGTAAAAGTATTAAGTACCTATTAACCAATGAGTATTTGTATGAAGTACCTATTAACCAATGAGTATTATTATGAAGTACCTATTAATCAATGAGTATTTGTATGACATACCTATTAACCAATGAGTATTATTATAAAGTACTTATTAACCAATGAGAGTAAGTATAAAGTACCTATTAACCAATGAGTATTAGTATGAAGTACTTATTAACTAATGAGAGTAAGTATAAAGTACCTATTAACCAATGAGTATAAGTATGAAGTACCTATTAACCAATGAGTATTAGTATGAAGTACCTATTAAACAATGAGTATAATTATAAAGTGCATATTAACCAATGAGTATTAGTATGAAGTACTTATTAACCCATGAGTATAAATATAAAGTACCTATTAACCAATGAGTATAAGTATGAAGTACCTATTAACCAATGAGTATTATTATGAAGTACCTATTAATCAATGAGTATTTGTATGACGTACCTATTAACCAATGAGTATTATTATAAAGTACTTATTAACCAATGAGAGTAAGTATAAAGTACCTATTAACCAATGAGTATAAGTATGAAGTACCTATTAACCAATGAGTATTAGTATGAAGTACCTATTAAACAATGAGTATAAGTATAAAGTGCATATTAACCAATGAGTATTAGTATGAAGTACTTATTAACCCATGAGTATAAATATAAAGTACCTATTAACCAATGAGTATAAGTATGAAGTACCTATTAACTAATGAGTATTATTTTGAAGTACCTATTAACCAATGAGTATTAGCATGAAGTACTTATTAACCAATGAGTGTAAGTATGAACTACCTATTAACCAATGAGTATTAGTATGAAGTACCTATTAACCAATGAGTATAAGTATAAAGTACATATTAACCAATCAGTATAAGTATAAAGTACCTATTGACCAATGAGTATTATTATTAAGTACTTATTAACCAATGAGTATAAGTATGAAGTGCCTATTAACCAATGAGTATAAGTATGAAGTACCTTTTAACCAATGGGTATTAGTATGAAGAACTTATTAACCAATGAGTATAAGTATTAAGTACCTATTAACCAATGAGTATTAGTATGAATGACCTATTAATCAATAAGTATAAATATGAAATATCTATTAACCAATGAGTATTATTATGAAGTACCTATTAACCAATGAGTATTAGTATGAATTACCTATTAACCAATAAGTACAAAAATGAAGTATCTATTAACCAATGAGTATTAGTGTGAAGTACTTTTTAACCAATGTGTATTAGCATGAAGAACCTATTAACCAATGAGTATAAGTATTAAGTACCTATTAACCAATGAGTATTAGTATGAATTACCTATTAACCAATAAGTATAAGAATGAAGTATCTATTAACCAATGAGTATTATTATGAAGTACCTATTAACCAATGAGTATACGTATGAAATACCTATTAACCAATGAGTATTAGTAAGAAGTGCCTATTAACCAATGAGTATACATATGAAGTATCTATTAACCAATGAGTATTAGTGTGAAGTACCTATTAACCAATGAGTATTATTATGAAATACTTATTAACCAATGAGTATAAGTATAAAGTACCTATTAACCAATGAGTATTAGTTGAAGTACTTATTAACCAATATGTATTAGTATGAAGTCCCTATTAACCCCTTAATGACCGAGGACGTGCAGGGTACGTCCTCAAAAAAAAGGCAGTTAACGCCTGAGGACGTACCCTGCACGTCCTCGGTGTGGAAAGCAGCTGGAAGCGATCCTGCTCGCTTCCAGCTGCTTTCCGGTTATTGCAGTAATGCCTCGATATCGAGGCATCCTGCAATAACCATTTTTAGCCATCCGGTGCAGAGAGAGCCACTCTGTGGCCCTCTCTGCACCGGACATTAACGGCTACGTTCGTTGGTGGGTGGGAGAAGGTGTGGGAGGTGGGTGGCGGCCATCGATGGCTTTTGTGATGCGGAGGGGGGCGGGATCGGGGGGGGGGGGACCGGGGGGACGCGCACGGACACGCGCACGTGCACGGGGAGGCCGGGCGGGCGCGTGCACGGGGAGGGAGCGGGTGGGAACCACTACGCTACAGAAAGTTTTTTGTTAGAAGTGGGGATCAAAGGGGTTAATATATTTATTTTGGTGATCGGTTTGGCTGGTGGGGTATTGGACTGTGGGGGGAAGCTACACTACAGAAACAAATAATAAAAAATAATAAAAAAAAAAACATTTTTATTTGCAAACTGGGTACTGGCAGACAGCTGCCAGTACCCAAGATGGCCCCAATAAGGCAGAGGGGGAGGGTTAGGGAGCTATTTTGGGGGGATCAGGGAGGTTGGGGGCTAAGGGGGGACCCTACATAGCAGCATATGTAAATATGCTTAAAAAAATATATTTTTTTTTAATACCTTTTATTTTAGTACTGGCAGACTTTCTGCCAGTACTTAAGATGGCGGGGACAATTGTGGGGTGGGGGAGGGAAGAGTGCTGTTTGGGAGGGATCAGGGGGTGGGATGTGTCAGGTGGGAGTCTGATCTCTACACTAAAGCTAAAATTAACCCTGCAAGCTCCCTACAAACTACCTAATTAACACCTTCACTGCTGGCCATAATACACATGTGATGCGCAGCAGCATTTAGCGGCCTTATAATTACCAAAAAGCAACGCCAAAGCCATATATGTCTGCTATTTCTGAACAAAGGGGATCCCAGAGAAGCATTTAAAACCATTTGTGCCATAATTGCACAAGCTGTTTGTAAATAATTTTAGTGAAAAACCTAAAGTTTGAAAAAGTGAACAATTTTTTTTTATTTGATTGCTTTTGGCGGTGAAATGGTGGCATGAAATATACCAAAATGGGCCTAGATCAATACTTGGGGTTGTCTACTACACTACACTAGAGCTAAAATTAACCCTAGAAGCTCCCTACATGCTCCCTAATTAACCCATTCACTGCTGAGCATAATACACGTGTGGTGCGCAGTGGCATTTAGCAACCTTCTAATTACCAAAAAGCAAAGCCAAAGCCATATATGTCTGCTATTTATGAACAAAGGGGATCCCAGAGAAGCATTTACAACCATTTATTCCATAATTTCATGAGTTGTTTGTAAATAATTTCAGTGAGAAACCTAAAGTTTGTGAAAAAATTTGTGAAAAAGTAAAAAAAAAATTTATTTGATCGCATTCGGCGGTGAAATGGTGGCATGAAATATACCAAAATGGGCCTAGATCAATACTTTGGGATGTCTTCTAAAAAAAAATATATACATGTCAATGGATATTCAGGGATTCCGGACAGATATCAGGGTTCCAATGTAACTAGCGCTAATTTTGAAAAAAAGTGGTTTGGAAATGGCAAAGTGCTACTTGTATTTATGGCCCTATAACTTGCAAAAAAAGCAAAGAAGATGTAAACATTGGGTATTTCTAAACTCAGGACAAAATTTAGAAACTATTTATCATGGGTGTTTTTTCGTGGTTGTAGATGTGTAACAGATTTTGGGGGTCAAAGTTAGAAAAAGTGTGTTTTTTTTCCATTTTTTCCTCATATTTTATAATATTTTTTATAGTAAATTATAAGATATGATGAAAATAATGGTATATTTTGAAAGTCCATTTAATGGCGAGAAAAACGGTATATAATATGTGTGGGTACAGTAAATGAGTAAGATGAAAATTACAGCTAAACACAAACACCGCAAAAATGTAAAAATAGCCTTGGTCCCAAACAGACAGAAAATGGAAAAGTGCTGTGGTCATTAAGGGGTTAACCAATGAGTATTTGTGTGAAGTACCTACAGGTTTAACCAATGATTATTAGTATGAAGTAATTATTAACCAATATGTATATCGGTAGGAAGTGCCTATTAACCAATGAGTATTAGTGTGAAGTACCTATTAACCTATGAGTATTAGTATGAAGTACCTATTAACCAATGAGTATTAGTGTGAAGTACCTATTAACCTATGAGTATTAGTGTGAAGTACCTATTAACCTATGAGTATTAGTATGAAGTACCTATTAACCAATGAGTATTAGTATGAGGTACTTATTAACCAATGAGTATTAGTGTGAAGTACCTATGAAACAATGAATATAAGTATGAAGTGCCTATTAACCAATGAGTATTAGTGTGAAGTACCTATTAACCAATGAGTATTTGTCAGGGTTTTTTCCTTGTTTTGTTTGCCATGTGCTGTCGGCAGCCATTTTACTCACCTCTCTTGCTGACTCTGGTGCATACTGTGTGATGCTGCTCATTTCCTGCACTTCCTTTTATGGCCAGACTGGTGTGCATCATCTGTGTGAGACAGGATGCAGTTTCAGAATTGTGATGTCATCACTTATTATTATTTAAAGGGCCTCTGTTCAGTATGCTTTGCCTTTGCGTTGTCTCAGACCTGTTTGTGAGAGTTCCTGTATATTACCTGGCTGCCTGACGTCCTTCCTGGTTCCTGATCCCTGGCTTGTTCCTGACTCTGCTGTTCTCCTTGTTCCTGATTCCGGCTCGTCTGAGTATTCGCTTTGGCTCCTGGCTCGGCTCGGCTCGTCTGACTATTCGCTTTGGCTCCTGGCTCGTCTGACTACCAGCTCTGGTTTTGACTCCTGGCTTGTTATTTGACTTGTGGACTTTTTATTATTTTTTGCTATTAATAAAGGTGTGATTATTTTTGCACTTCTTGTCTCAGTCTGATTCCTGGAACCCTTACATTACGCAAGGGCCATGAATCCTGATGGTGCTAATAATCCACCTTTACCTGCCATCATTTCCAGGATGGATGAACAGGATCACTGCTTGGATCAATTTGCACTTAGCCCTGCAAACCCTGCTGACTTGCACTGCACATTTGGACCAAAGTGTTCCGCAAGTTATGGCTGCTCCTGTTTCCTCTGCTGCACCTATGCCTACCAGGAGCATGTCCGTTTCTGCACCTCTACCTCACCGATATGGAGGCAATCCTGTTCAGTGCAGAGGGTTTTTGAACCAGGTAGGAATTTACTAGATAGATAGATAGATAGATAGATAGATAGATAGATAGATAGATAGATAGATAGATAGATAGATGATAGATAGATAGATCATAGATAGATAGCTAGATAGATAGATATATAGATAGATAGATGATAGATAGATAGATAGATAGATAGATAGATCATAGATAAATCGATAGATAGATAGATAGATAGATAGATAGATGATAGATATATAGATAGATAGATGATAGATAGATGATAGATAGATAGATGATAGATGATAGATAGATAGATAGATAGATAGATAGATAGATAGATGATAGATAGATAGATAGATAGATAGATAGATAGATGATAGATAGATAGATAGATAGATAGATAGATAGATAGATAGATAGATAGATGATAGATAGATAGATGATAGATAGATAGATAGATAGATAGATAGATAGATAGATAGATAGATAGATAGATAGATAGATAGATGATAGATATATAGATAGATAGATAGATAGATAGATAGATAGATAGATAGATGATAGATAGATGATAGATAGATAGATAGATAGATAGATAGATGATAGATATATAGATAGATAGATAGATGATAGATAGATGATAGATAGATAGATAGATAGATAGATAGATAGATAGATAGATAGATAGATAGATAGATAGATAGATAGATAGATAGATAGATGATAGATAGATAGATAGATAGATAGACATTACTTGCAAGACAAGCACTTGGCATCTTTGACAATAAGCAGGAGGATTTGACATTTCATGTGTTTGGAAGGCATCAGGTGCCAGCTGTGCTGCAGATAGCCAGAGGGTGCTTCTATGACCACAGCAATACATTTCATGTGACCACAGAGAGCTGTAAATTTGTTCATTTAGCTGCCTATTTAATTAACTTATCTCTGTGATCTGCTCCTTATTGTTATTAAACACTTACGCCTAGATTTAGAGTTTGGCGTTAGCCGTCAAAACCAGCGTTAGGGGCTCCTAACGCTGGTTTTGGGCTACCGCTGGTATTTAGAGTCGTGTAGGTAAGGGTCCAACACTCACTTTGCAGCCGCAACTTTTCCATACCGCAGATCCCCTTACGTCAATTGCGTATCCTATCTTTTCAATGGGATCTTTCTAATGCCGGTATTTAGAGTCTTGGCTGAAGTGAGCGTTAGAACTCTAACGACAAGACTCCAGCCGCAGCAAAAAGCCAGGAGTTAAGAGCTTTATGGGCTAATGCCGATTTATAAAGCTCTTAACTACAGTGCTCTAAAGTACACTAACACCCATAAACTACCTATGTACCCCTAAACCGAGGCCCCCCCACATCGCCGCCACTCTAATAAAAAAATGTAACCCCTAATCTGCCGACCGCACACCGCCGCCACCTACGTTATCCCTATGTACCCCTAATCTGCTGCCCCTAACACAGCCGACCCCTATATTATATTTATTAACCCCTAATCTGCCGCCCCCAACGTCGCCGCCACCTACCTACACTTATTAACCCCTAATCTGCTGACCGGACCTCACCGCTACTATAATAAATAGTATTAACACCTAATCTGCCCTCCCTAACATCACCGACACCTAACTTCAAGTATTAACCCCTAATCTGACGACCGGACCTCACCGCTACTATATTTAAATAATATAATTTTTATCTAATGAAATAACTCTTATTAAATAAATTATTCCTATTTAAAGCTAAATACTTACCTGTAAAATAAACCCTAATATAGCTACAATATAAATAATAATTATATTGTAGCTATTTTAGGATTAATATTTATTTTACAGGCAACTTTGTATTTATTTTAACCAGGTACAATAGCTATTAAATAGTTAATAATTATTTAATAGCTACCTAGTTAAAATAATTACAAAATTACCTGTAAAATAAATCCTAACCTAAGTTACAATTAAACCTAACACTACACTATCAATAAATTAATTAAATAAAATACCTACAATTACCTACAATTAAACCTAACACTACACTATCAATAAATTAATTAAATAAACTACCTACAATTATCTACAATTAAACCTAACACTACACTATCAATAAATTAATTAAATAAAATACCTACAATTATCTACAATTAAACCTAACACTACACTATCAATAAATAAATTACATAAAATACCTACAAATAAATACAATTAAATAAACTAACTAAAGTACAAAAAATAAAAAAAGAACTAAGTTACAAGTGGCGGTAAATATGCTCTACGCTCCCTTTTTGGAGCCTAACGCAGCCCTTCTGTGAACTCTAAATACCAGCGATATTTAAAAGGTGCAGGAGTAAAAAAGCACGCGTAGCTAACGCACCCCTTTGGATCAAAATGTGTCTAAGTGACAGTTGTGTGAGGTTCTAGAGCAGAACAGCTCAATCACTACAACTTTCAAGGTGACATTACTTAAAGGGACAGTCTAGGCCAAAATAAACTTTCATGATTCAGATAGAGCATGTAATTTTAAACAATTTTCCAATTTACGTTTATCACCAATTTTGCTTTGTTCTCTTGGTATTCTTAGTTGAAATTTTAACCTAGGAGGTTCATATGCTATTTTCTTAGACCTTGAAGGCCACCTCTTTTCAGAATGCATTTTAACAGTTTTTCACCACTAGAGGGTTTTAGTTCAAGTATTTCATATAGATAACACTGTGCTCATACACGTGAAGTTATCTGGGAGCAGGCACTAATTGGCTAAACTGCAAGTCTGTCAAAAGAACTGAAATAAAGGGGCAGTTGGCAGAGGCTTAGATACAAGATAATCACGGAGGTTAAAAGTATATTATTATAACTGTGTTGGTTATGCAAAACTGGGGGATTACCTATCTTTTAAAACAATAAAAATTCTGGTGTAGACTTTCCCTTTAATATGAAAGGGACATTGTACTTGTTCATCTTAAAGAGCAGCCAATGACTATTAGTATGAAGTACCTATCAGTCTATGAGTATTAGTAAGAAGTGCCTATTAACCAATGAGTATTGTATGAAGTGTCTATTAACCAATGCGTATTAGTATGAAGTACCTATCAGACAATTAGTATTAGTAAGAAGAACCTACCAGCAAAAAAATATTATTAAGAAGTACCTATCAGGTAATAAGTATTAGTAGGACGTACCTATCAGCCAATGAGTATTAGTAAGAAATGACTATTAACCAATGAATATTGGTATGAATTACCTATCAGCAAATGAGTATTAGTGAGAAGTACCTACCAGCCAATGAGTATTAGTAAGAAGTGCCTATTAACCAATAAGTATTAGTAAGAATTACCTATTAAACAAAGAATATCAGTATGAAGTGCCTATTAACCAATGAGTATTTGTATGAAGTGCCTATTAACCAATAAGTATTAGTATGAAGTACCTATCAGACAATTAGTATTAGTAAGAAGAACCTACCAGCAAAAAAATATTATTAAGAAGTACCTATCGGGTAATAAGTATTAGTAGGACGTACTTATCAGCCAATGAGTATTAGTAAGAATGACCTATTAAACAAAGAATATCAGTATGAAGTACCTATTAACCAATGAGTATTAGTGTGAAGTACCTATTAACCAATTAGTATTAGTATAAAGTAATTATCTGCCAATGAGTATTAGTATGAAGTACCTATTAACCAATGAGTATTAGTATGAAGTACCAATTAACCTATGAGTATTGGTATGACATACTAATTAACCAATGAGTATTAGTATGAAGTACCTATCAGTCAATGAGTATTAGTAAAAAGTGCCTATTAACCAATAAGTATTAGTATAAAGTACCTACCAGCCAATGAGTATTAGTAAGAAATGCCTATTAACCAATGAATATTGGTATGAATTACCTATCAGCAATGAGTATTAGTGAGAAGTACCTACCAGCCAATGAGTATTAATAAGAAGTGCCTATTAACCAATAAGTATTAGTATGAAGTATCTATTAACCAATAAGTATTAGTATAAAGTGCCTATTAACCAATGAGAATTAGTATGACGCGTACAGACAATGAGTATTAGTATGTAGTGCCTATAACCCAATGAGTATTAGTATGACATACTTATTAACCATTGAGTATTAGTATGAAGTGCATATTAACCAATAAGTATTAGTATTAATGACCTAGTAACAAATGAGTATTAGTATGACGTACCTATTAACCAATAAGTATTAGTATAAAGTACCTATAAAGTACCTATTAACCAATGAGTATCAGTATGAAGTACTTATTAATCAATGATTATTAGTATGATGTGCCTATTAACCAATGAGTATTATTATGAAGTACTTATTAAAAAATTGAGTATTAGTATGAAGTACTTATTAACCAATATATATTAGTATGAAGTACCTATTAACCAATGAGTATTAGTATGAAGTACCTATTAACCAATGAGTATTAGTATGAAGTGTATATTAACCAATAAGTATTAGTATTAATGACCTAGTAACCAATGAGTATTAGTATGACGTACCTATTAACCAATAAGTATTAGTATAAAGTACCTATTAACCAATGAGTATCAGTATAAAGTACTTATTAATCAATGATTATTAGTATGATGTGCCTATTAACCAATGAGTATTATTATGAAGTACTTATTAAAAATTGAGTATTAGTATGAAGTACGTATTAACCAATATATATTAGTATGAAGTACCTATTAACCAATGAGTATTAGTATGAAGTACCTATTAACCAATGAGTATTTGTATGAAGTACTTATTAACCAATGAGTATTAGTATGAAGTACTTATTAAGCAATATGTATTAGTATTAAGTACATATTAACCAATAAGTATTATTATGAAGTAATTATTAACCAATGAGTATAAGTATAAAGTGCTTTTTAACCAATGAGTATAAGTATGAAGTACTTATTAACCAATGAATATTAGTATGAAGTACTTATTAACCAATGAGTATTAGTAAGAAGTGCCTATTAACCAATAAGTATTAGTAAGAATTACCTATTAAACAAAGAATATCAGTATGAAGTGCCTATTAACCAATAAGTATTTGTATGAAGTGCCTATTAACCAATAAGTATTAGTATGAAGTACCTATAAGACAATTAGTATTAGTAAGAAGAACCTACCAGCAAAAAAATATTATTAAGAAGTACCTATCGGGTAATAAGTATTAGTAGGACGTACTTATCAGCCAATGAGTATAAGTATGAAGTACACATTAACCAATGAGTATTAGTGTGAAGTACCTATTAACCAATTAGTATTAGTATAAAGTAATTATCTTCCAATGAGTATTAGTATGAAGTACCTATTAACCAATGAGTATTAGTATGAAGTACCAATTAACCTATGAGTATTAGTATGCCATACTAATTAACCAATGAGTATTAGTATGAAGTACCTATCAGCCAATGAGTATTAGTAAAAAGTGCCTATTAACCAATAAGTATTAGCATGAAGTACCTACCAGCCAATGAGTATTAGTAAGAAATGCCTATTAACCAATGAATATTGGTATGAATTACCTATCAGCAAATGAGTATTAGTGAGAAATACCTACCAGCCAATGAGTATTAATAAGAAGTGCCTATTAACCAATAAGTATTAGTATGAAGTACCTATTAACCAATAAGTATTAGTATAAAGTGCCTATTAACCAATGAGAATTAGTAGGAAGTGCGTATTAACCAATAAGTATTAGTATGAAGTACCTATCAGACAATGAATATTAGTAAGAAGTACCTATCAGCCAATAAGTATTATTAGGAAGTGCCTATCAACCAATGAGTATTACTATCAGCCAATGAGTATAAGTATGTAGTGCCTATAACCCAATGAGTATTAGTTTGAAATACTTATTAACCATTGAGTATTAGTATGAAGTGCATATTAACCAATAAGTATTAGTATTAATGACCTAGTAACCAATGAGTATTAGTATGACGTACCTATTAACCAATAAGTATTAGTATAAAGTACCTATTAACCAATGAGTATCAGTATGAAGTACTTATTAATCAATGATTATTAGTATGATGTGCCTATTAACCAATGAGTATTTGTGATATACCTTTAAGGTATATCCCCTCCCACCTCTCTGATCCTTTATAAGGCTTCCTGTTTTGCTCATTCCTTGCCTGAATATTGAAGGACTAACGCTACTTCAAGCTACTAGCACCTTCTGGCTCTTCCGGCTATATCTTTTGTGATACCCGTTTAGGGTTCTGAAACTTGTTACAAACTTAAAACTTCTTTGGTTTTCTAATCTCTCATTCACTCTCAGGAACAATAAGTCTTTTGTTATTCCACAGCAAAACTTAATCCAGAATCATCTCTCCTTTTCACTGCGGATTTCCAGGCGCTGTTTACAAGACACACAGAGAACCACAGCTACCGCAGCACCGGAAGTGTGCCACACACACGCTGCAGTCTCAGCTTGCAACGCTCCTCGCCGAACAGGTACTAACAAAATAGCTCTACATTCTTATCAAGGTGATCAGTTACTAAACTCTATCTGGGCTATATCATATCCATTTCTATTATTGGAACCAACGGACTTGCTTAAACTTGCTGATAGTTCTGTTACCTGTCTTGACGCAATTGACTCTCTGTATATAAAAAGCCATTCTGTTTTTATGTGAACTAGCGTGCCTGAGTGAAGAGTGTGTGTGTGTGAAAACTACAATCAAGCTGATACAGTTTAATCATTCGAAGTTGTATCCTGACCAAGTATCATTTACTTGTTTTCCTAAAGATTACATAAAGCTCTAGGAGACACAAATATCATTGAAGCATTCACTGCTTCCCATTTTGCTGTATTATTAAAACTCGCTCATTGTAACTTCCTCCCTAAGTTAAAGGATACTTTTGGGGTTTGATTACAAAAGAGCTACAAAATATATAATTCTCATCGAAACCATAAAGAGAATTGTTACATAATATTCAGGCCAATTGATATTAGGTTCCGGGAACCTAATAAATACAGCAACAATGGATCCTAATAAGATTAAGCAAGAATTTAACAATGTTTATCAAAAACTTGATTTTGTTGCACGTGCTCTCACAGACCTTCAGGCTGAAAATAAAGCAATACAACAACTGATTAAAGACTGTTTAACCGCTAAAGAATCACAAATCTCTGAACCTCACATACAACTTCCCAGACCTTCCTCTGGGAAAAGGTCAGAATTTCGCGATTTTAAGAATGCATGTAACTTATTATTTTCCATGAAGCCACGCACTTATCCCACAGATCGTATAAAAGTTTGCACTACCATCTCTTTCCTGATTGGTGAACCTCGTACTTGGGCTAACCGATTTTTCGAAAATAATAATCCGATTCTAGATTCCTTGTAGGAATTCTTCACAGCACTCTCAAGCCTTTATGAGGATTCTAACAGTCAACTGAATGCTGAAACTAAATTAAGGGCTCTCAAACAAGGAAAGAGAACAGTGGAAGAATATACCACCGACTTCCAGATGTGGGCTGCCGATTCTCTCTGGAATGAGATCAGTTTGAAAAATCAATTTCGATTAGGGCTCTCTGAATCATTGAAAGATGAACTCTCCCGTTTAGAAATACCGGAAACACTTACAGCATTAATCAAACTTAGTACTACCTTGGATCGTAGATTGAGAGAAAGAAAGGCTGAAAAAGGCTTCTATGAGTCTCCATCACGATGCCTGTTACCATCCACATCAGTACAAGAAAGAAACATCTCTCAAGCCATTCCTATGGAAATAGGTTCCATTAAAGGACCTTTGACCCCTGAGGAAAAGACCAGAAGGAGATTGGCCAATCTCTGTCTTTACTGTGCCCATAAGGATCATTCTGTCTCTACATGCCCTTTACTGGCCAAACAAAAGAAGGGTAAGATAAAAAAAATTTGAATCTATATGTACCATAAGTGTACCAAATCAACTCACTATTTCCATTTCTTTGCAGTGGGACCAAACACATATACTGACTGACGCCTTAATAGACTCAGGAGCATCTGGATTATTATATATAGATATCACTTATGTTAAAAAGAATAAAATCCCTACTGTGTGTAAAAAGCAGCCAGTCTTTGTCAAATTAATTGATGGTACTCTAATTCAACATGGCCCAATAACTCATCACACAATTCCACTGCTTACAACAACCATACATACTGAATATCTCACATATGACATAATACCCATTGACAAACATACAGTTATTCTGGGATATTCTTGGTTACACCTTCATAATCCACAAATTGACTGGTTTACCCATGGTGTACTCGGATTTGGTAGATGTATTTGACCTAAAAGAGGCCGAAAGTCTACCTCCACACAGGCCTTTTCGACTGCCCGATAGATATAATACCTGGATCGGTGGTCCCATATGGTAAAATATATCCATTATCCCAAAAAGAATTATCTCACCTTCGCTCCTATTTGGACGAAAATCTTAAAAAAGGTTTTATTTCACATTCCACCTCACCAGCAGCAGCTGGCATGTTTTTCGTAAAAAATAAGGACCACTCACTCCGTCCAATTATAGACTATAGAGCCTTAAACACCATAACCATAAAGAACCGCTACCCTCTACCCCTCATTCCGGAGCTCATAGAAAGACTTACAAACGCCACGGTTTACACTAAGCTGGACCTCAAAGGTGCATATAATTTGATTCGCATCAAAAAAGGAGATGAGTGGAAGACAGCCTTTAGGACCTGCTATGGGCTATTTCAATACAACGTGATGCCATTTGGGTTAACAAATGCCCCAGCAACCTTTCAATTTTTTATCAACGAGATTTTTCATGATCTTACAGACATATGCGTCATTATTTACTTAGATGACATTTTGGTATACTCCAAAACTCTTCAAGAACATGAGAAACACGTAAGGTGGGTTCTGACAAGATTACGAGAACACAGATTGTTTGCAAAAATGGAAAAATGCAATTACCATGTCCAGGAAATAAAGTTCCTTGGTTATGTAATCTCACCAAACAAAATCCAAATGGATCCGGACAAGATCAATACTATATGTAACTGGCCAGAACCCAAGACTGTTCGAGCTCTTCAGAGGTTTTTGGGATTCTCGAACTTCTATCGAAAGTTTATTAAAAACTTCTCAATGGTAGTTAAACCACTCACCTTACTCACCTTACTCACCAGGAAAAACTTCCCCTACAAATGGAATAATGAAGCTCAAAAGGCATTCGATGACTTAAAACATCATTTTACCTCAGCACCTGTTTTGACATTACCAGATTACAGTTCACAATTTATTTTAGAGGTTGACGCCTCTAATTTGGGTATTGGAGCCGTCCTGTCACAAAGAAATAAAACTACACAAGAATTACATCCAATTGCATTCTATTCAAGATCTTTACTTCCAGCCTGAAATAAACTACAATGTTGGTGATAAGGAATTATTAGCGATCAAATGTTCTTTGGAGCAATGGAGGCATCTTTTGGAGGGATCTTCAGTCCCCTTCTTGATCTACACCGATCATAAGAATCTCGAATATCTGAGAAAAAACAAGACACTGTCTGCTCGTCAAGTAAGATGGTCCCTATTCCTTGACAGGTTCGATTTTTTAATCACATACAAGCCTGGCACGTCTAATATAAAAGCTGATGCCCTATCCCGAATTCCTGAAAACAAGTTATATCCTGAAACTTTAAATCCGATCATTGCCCACGAAAAATTCCTAAGATCTCTCACAACTCTAGAAAAAGAGATCATACTAGAGGTCAACAAAGAAAAAGATTTACCTAGGGATTGTATAAAGGATATCAAAACAAGCCTTTACCTACATCTTGATAAAATATATGTTCCCAGAACACTCAGAGGAATCATTCTACAACACCATCATGATAACGTCTTGGCTGGGCACAAAGGTGTACAAAAAACCATTGAGCTAATCAAACGTTATTTCTGGTGGCCTCAAATGGAACATAATATTGAAACGTATATAAAATCCTGTGACACCTGTGCAAGGAACAAAGTTATACACAAAAAACCAATAGGTTATCTCACACCTCTGCCAATACAGAGTGTACCATGGTCCATCATATCAATGGATTTTATAGTGGATCTACCAGTTTCTCAGCAACACAACACTATATTAGTAGTTGTCGACCATCTGACTAAATTGGCACACTTTCTACCTCTTAAAAAACTTCCTACCGCTATAGCCACTGCTAAAGTTTTCTTAGATCACATAGTACGTTTACATGGCATTCCCTCAACCATAATCACAGACAGAGGGACACAGTTTACCTCTTCTTTCTGGAGGTCCCTCTGCAAACTTTTGAAAATAGATACGAGATATTCGACAGCATTTCATCCACAAACAAATGGTCTAACTGAACGTTTGAACCAAACATTAGAGCAGTTCTTACGATGTTACCTCACCCATTTACAAGATGACTGGATTGACTATCTGCCGATGGCGGAATTTTCATACAATAACTCGATCTCAAGTTCCACTAAGATGACACCTTTCTTTGCCACCTATGGTTACCATCCATCCACAATAGCTTTATCTCATGTAGCAGTACCATGCCCAGGTGCAACTGACTTCTCCTCGACCTTAGAAGACAGATTGAAAATAATCAAACTCCATTTAGTTGAAGCGAAAGCACGCCAGAAGAAATACTATGATTCGCATCACTCTCCAACTCCATCCTACAAGGTCGGTGATTCTGTGCTTTTATCCACTAAACATCTGAAACTCCAACTCCCCAGTAAGAAGTTGGCCAATCAATACTTAGGACCGTTTCCTATAGTCTCCATCATCAACTCAAATGCTGTCAAGTTGAAACTACCACCTGACTGTAAACTACACCCAGTTTTTCATGTATCACTCTTAAAGCCCTACACCTCTCTTCAGAAGGGTTTGCCGCCTCCTCCTCTAATGCTTGAGGATAAACCTGAATTTGAAGTCGAACGGATACTTGATTCCCGTACATATCGGGGTGTTCTTCAGTACCTTGTTAAATGGAGGGGTTATGGATTGGAGGAAATTTCCTGGGTGTCTCACTTGGATGTTTATGCTCCTAGACTGCAAGCAGCCTTTCATCGCCGATATCCTGACAAACCTTCTTGACTGGGGGATTTGGGGGATCTTGACGGGGGGGGTATGTGATATACCTTTAAGGTATATCCCCTCCCACCTCTCTGATCCTTTATAAGGCTTCCTGTTTTGCTCATTCCTTGCCTGAATATTGAAGGACTAACGCTACTTCAAGCTACTAGCACCTTCTGGCTCTTCCAGCTATATCTTTTGTGATACCCGTTTAGGGTTCTGAAACTTGTTACAAACTTAAAACTTCTTTGGTTTTCTAATCTCTCATTCACTCTCAGGAACAATAAGTCTTTTGTTATTCCACAGCAAAACTTAATCCAGAATCATCTCTCCTTTTCACTGCGGATTTCCAGGCGCTGTTTACAAGACACACAGAGAACCACAGCTACCGCAGCACCGGAAGTGTGCCACACACACGCTGCAGTCTCAGCTTGCAACGCTCCTCGCCGAACAGGTACTAACAAAATAGCTCTACATTCTTATCAAGGTGATCAGTTACTAAACTCTATCTGGGCTATATCATATCCATTTCTATTATTGGAACCAACGGACTTGCTTAAACTTGCTGATAGTTCTGTTACCTGTCTTGACGCAATTGACTCTCTGTATATAAAAAGCCATTCTGTTTTTATGTGAACTAGCGTGCCTGAGTGAAGAGTGTGTGTGTGTGAAAACTACAATCAAGCTGATACAGTTTAATCATTCGAAGTTGTATCCTGACCAAGTATCATTTACTTGTTTTCCTAAAGATTACATAAAGCTCTAGGAGACACAAATATCATTGAAGCATTCACTGCTTCCCATTTTGCTGTATTATTAAAACTCGCTCATTGTAACTTCCTCCCTAAGTTAAAGGATACTTTTGGGGTTTGATTACAAAAGAGCTACAAAATATATAATTCTCATTGAAACCATAAAGAGAATTGTTACAGTATTATTATGAAGTACTTATTAAAAATTGAGTATTAGTATGAAGTACTTATTAACCAATGAGTATTAGTATGAAGTACCTATTAACCAATGAGTATTAGTATGAAGTGCATATTAACCAATAAGTATTAGTATTAATGGCCTAGTAACCAATGAGTATTAGTATGACGTACCTATTAACCAATAAGTATTAGTATAAAGTACCTATTAACCAATGAGTATCAGTATAAAGTACTTATTAATCAATGATTATTAGTATGATGTGCCTATTAACCAATGAGTATTATTATGAAGTACTTATTAAAAATTGAGTATTAGTATGAAGTACGTATTAACCAATATATATTAGTATGAAGTACCTATTAACCAATGAGTATTAGTATGAAGTACCTATTAACCAATGAGTATTTGTATGAAGTACTTATTAACCAATGAGTATTAGTATGAAGTACTTATTAAACAATATGTATTAGTATTAAGTACATATTAACCAATAAGTATTATTATGAAGTACTTATTAACCAATGAGTATAAGTATAAAGTGCTTTTTAACCAATGAGTATAAGTATGAAGTACTTATTAACCAATGAATATTAGTATGAAGTACTTATTAACCAATGAGTATTAGTATGAAGTACCTATTAACCAATGAGTAAAAGTATTAAGTACCTATTAACCAATTAGTATTAGTATCAAGTACCTATTAACCAATGAGTATTTGTATGAAGTACCTATTAACCAATGAGTATAAGTATGAAGTACCTATTAACCAATGAGTATTAGTATGAAGTACTTATTAACCAATGAGAATAAATATAAAGTACCTATTAACCAATGAGTATAAGTATGAAGTACCTATTAACCAATGAGTATTAGTATGAAGTACTTATTAACCAATGAGAATAAATATAAAGTACCTATTAACCAATGAGTATAAGTATGAAGTACCTATTAACCAATGAGTATTATTATGAAGTACCTATTAACCAATGACTATTAGTATGAAGTACTTATTAACTAATGAGAGTAAGTATAAAGTACCTATTAACCAATGAGCATAAGTATGAAGTACCTTTTAACCAATGAGTATTAGTATGAAGTACCTATTAAACAATGAGTATAAGTATAAATACATATTAACCAATGAGTATAAGTATGAAGTAACTATTAACCAATGAGTATTAGTATGAAGTACTTATTAACCCATGAGTATAAATATAAAGTACCTATTAACCAATGAGTATAAGTACCTATTAACTAATGAGTATACGTATGCAGTACCTATTAACCAATGCGTATTTTTATGAAGTACCTATTAACCAATGAGTATAAGTATGAAGTACCTATTAATCAATGAGTATTATTATGAAGTACCTATTAACCAATGAGTATAAGTATGAATTGCCTATTAACCAATGAATATAAGTATGAAGTACTTATTAACCAATGAGTATTAGTATGAAGTACTTATTAAGCAATATGTATTAGTATTAAGTACATATTAACCAATAAGTATTATTATGAAGTACTTATTAACCAATGAGTATAAGTATAAAGTGCTTTTTAACCAATGAGTATAAGTATGAAGTACTTATTAACCAATGAATATTAGTATGAAGTACTTATTAACCAATGAGTATTAGTAAGAAGTGCCTATTAACCAATAAGTATTAGTAAGAATGACCTATTAAACAAAGAATATCAGTATGAAGTGCCTATTAACCAATAAGTATTTGTATGAAGTGCCTATTAACCAATAAGTATTAGTATGAAGTACCTATCAGACAATTAGTATTAGTAAGAAGAACCTACCAGCAAAAAATATTATTAAGAAGTACCTATCGGGTAATAAGTATTAGTAGGACGTACTTATCAGCCAATGAGTATAAGTATGAAGTACATATTAACCAATGAGTATTAGTGTGAAGTACCTATTAACCAATTAGTATTAGTATAAAGTAATTATCTGCCAATGAGTATTAGTATGAAGTACCTATTAAACAATGAGTATTAGTATGAGGTACTTATTAACCAATGAGTATTAGTGTGAAGTACCTATGAAACAATGAATATAAGTATGAAGTGCCTATTAACCAATGAGTATTAGTGTGAAGTACCTATTAACCAATGAGTATTTGTCAGGGTTTTTTCCCTGTTTTGTTTGCCATGTGCTGCCGGCAGCCATTTTACTCACCTCTCTTGCTGACTCTGGTGCATACTGTGTGATGCTGCTCATTTCCTGCACTTCCTTTTATGGCCAGACTGGTGTACATCATACGTGTGAGACAGGATGCAGAATTGTGATGTCATTGCTTATTATTTAAAGGGCCTCTGTTCAGTATGCTTTGCCCTTGCGTTGTCTCAGACCTGTTTATGAGAGATCCTGTGTATTACCTGGCTGTCTGACGCCCCTCCTTGTTCCTAATCCCTGGCTTGTTCCTGACTCTGCTGTTCTCCTTGTTCCTGTTTCTGGCTTGTCTGACTATTCGCTTTGGCTCCTGACTCAGCTCGTCTGACTACCAGCTCTGGTTTTGATTCCTGGCTTGTTATTTGACTTGTGATTATTTTTGCACTTCTTGTCTCAGTCTGATTCCTGGAACCCTTACATTACGCAAGGGCCATGAATCCTGATGGTGCTAATAATCCACCTTTACCTGCCATAATTTCCAGGATGGATGAACAGGATCACTGCTTGGATCAATTTGCACTAGCCCTGCAAACCCTGCTGACTCGCACTGCACATTTGGGCCAAAGTGTCCAGCAAGTAATGGCTGTTCCTGTTTCCGCTGCTGCACCTAGTCCTACCAGGAGCATGTCTGGTTCTGCACCTCTACTTCAGCATTATGGAGGCAATCTTAATCAGTGCAGAGGGTGGGATTTCTCATCTCATTACTCTCTGACACAGCTCTTGCCTGGGCTAATCCCTTGTGGGAGACTAATAATCCTGTGATTTCAAATTACCCTGAATTTGTGGCCTCCTTTCAAAGGGTATTTGATGTTCCGGCTCGCTCCTCCTCTGCTGCTAAACGACTCATGTCTATTCAGCAAGGTACAAGATCTGTTGCTCAGTATGCCATTGAGTTCCTTACGCTTGCTGCAGAGGTAGGTTGGAACAATGAAGCCCTTGTTGCTGCCTTCTTTCAGGGGCTCTCTGATGCGATTAAAGATGAAGTTGCTGCCAGAGATTTACCAGAAGATCTTGAGGCATTGGTGTCTTTTTTTATCCTAATTGACATCAGACTAAGTGAGAGGCCCTCTTTCAAGGAGCTTTTGCGGAAGCCTCCTGTTCCGTTGTCTCCTACATGTTCGTTCCCACCCATGCCTCCCTCTCCTCCCATGCCTCCTAGTCCAGAGTCACCAGGTACCGCTGAGCCAATGCAGTTGGGATTCACGGGTCTCTCAGCGGCAGAGAGGGCCTTTAGGAGGAGGGAGGGGCTCTGCCTCTATTGTGTGTTACAGGCCACCTTTTGAAGTCTTGTCCTACACAGCCCAGGAAACGCTCACACCTGAGGTCCTGGATGGTTTATCCTTGTCCCGGAACCGCTAAAGGAGAAACCTTTGCTAATGGTTGTCCTTTCCTGGGTGGACTCCTCCATAGTCACCCAGGCTCTTGTTGACTCTGGTGCTGCAGGCTATTTCATTGACAGTGCTTTTGTATCAAAGCACTCCATTCCTGTTTTGCCTCAGTCCGTTTTGCTTGCTATTGAGGCCATTGATGGCAGGCCCCTTCAGCCCACACTCGTTACTCACAAAACTTCTCCGTTATCCATGGCTGTTGGGGCTCTCCATTTTGAAACCCTCCAGTTCCAGGTGATAAACTCTCCACATTTTCTGGTTGTTCTGGGTTATCCCTGGCTCCAAAAGCACAATCCCAGTCTCGACTGGCGCACGTCCAAAATTTGTCGTGGTCTCCGCAATGTATTTCCACTTGTCTTCGGAAACCAGTTAAAGTCTTGGCACTTCTTCGGTATCTCAATAGCCAGAGGAGTACCGAGAGTTCCTAGACATTTTTGACAAGGTGCGTTGCCTCCTCACCGGTCTTACGTTTTTGCCATAGACCTGCAACCCAGAGCCATTCTTTCTTGGGGCCGGGTTTACCCTCTGTCTGTTGCGGAGAATTGTGCTATGGAGGAGTATGTTGCCGATGCTCTGTTGTGGGGGATCTTCCACAAATCCTGCTCTCCTGCAGGGGCTGGCTTCTTCTTTGTGAAGAAAAAGGGTAGCGAATTAAGACCATGCATCGATTATAGGGGTCTTAATCATCTTACCATTAAGAATGCTTACCCTATTCCTCTCATTACGGAACTCTTTGACCATCTCAAGGGAGCTACGGTCTTTACTAAACATGATTTGAGAGGAGCGTACAATCTCGTTAGGATCAAGCAGGGCCACATTGCATTCCTTTGAAGAAGTTGCCTACCGCTCAGGAGCTACAATTTTTGCCCAGGAGGTCTTCCGTTTACATGGGTTACCCACGGAGATAGTGTTGGACCGGGGTAGCCAGTTTGTCTCCAGATTTTGGCATTCTTTTGTGCACAAATTGGGATCCAGTTTTCCTCCTCCTCGGCAAATCACCCTCAATCCAATGGGGCTGTGTAACGGTCTAATCGAGCTCTGGAACAGTTCCTCCATTGCTATGTCTCAGATCACCACAATAATTGGTATGAACTGTTACCTTGGGCAGAGTTTGCTCATAATAGTGCTATTAATGCTTCCTCCAAGTTATCCCCGTTCATGGCGAATTATGGGTTTCAACCATCCTTGTTGCCCGATTCATTCATGTGTCAGGGTATTCCTGCTTTGAAGGAGCATCTCCGGCAACTTCGTTCCACGTGGTGCAGTTTTAGGATTGACTTCATCCTCCTATGCAGCGCCAAAAGTTCCAGGCTCATCATAGTTGTCTGCCCGCGCCTTCCTACCAGGTTGGTGAGAGAGTTTGGCTATCCTCCCGCAACTTGAATCTTCATGTGCCTTCCAATAAACTGGCTCCCCATTATGTTGGTCCTTTTCGAATACTCCGACGGGTCAATCCTGTGGCCTACGCTCTTGACCTTCCTCCTGCAATGCGCATCTCCAATGTTTTTCATGTCTCCCTCTTGAAACCATTGGTTTGTAATCGGTTTACCACTGTCCCCGTCCTATCTTTGTTGACAACCATGAGGAGTATGAGGTCAGCAGTATTATTGACTCTCGTATGTCCAGGGGCCACATACAGTATTTGGTTCACTGGAGGGGCTACGGTCCGGAGGAGCATTCATGGGTTCTCTCCTCTGATGTTCATGCTCCCGCCCTCCTCCATGCCTTCCATGCCCATTTCCCCAATAAGCCTTTTGTCCTCCCGCGGGGGAGGGGTCGTTGAGGGGAGGGTACTGTCAGGGTTTTTTCCCTGTTTTGTTTGCCATGTGCTGCTATGGCTCCTGACTCGGCTCATCTGACTACCAGCTCTAGTTTTGATTCCTGGCTTGGTTTTTGACTTGTGGACTTTTTATTATTTTTTGCTATTAATAAAGGTGTGATTATTTTTGCACTTCTCGTCTCAGTCTGATTCCTGGCACCCGGACAGTATTATTATGAAGTACCTATTAACCAATGAGTATCAGTAAGAAGTGCCTTTTAACCAATGAGTATAAGTATAAAGTACCTATTAACCAATGAGTATTAGTAAGAAGTGCCTTTTAACCAATGAGTATTAGTATGAAGTACCTATTAACCCATGAGTATTAGTATGAGGTACTTATTAACCAATGAGTATTAGTATGAAGTACCTATTAACCAATGAGTATTAGTAAGAAGTGCCTATTAACCAATGAATATAAGTATAAACTACCTATTAACCAATGAATATTAGTGTGAAGTACCTATTAAACAATGAGTTTTAGTTGGAGCACCTATTAACCAATGAGATTGAGTATTAGTGTGAAGTACCTATTAAACAATGAGTTTTAGTTGAAGTACCTATTAAACAATGAGTTTTAGTTGAAGTACCTATTAAACAATGAGTTTTAGTTGAAGTACATATTAACCAATGAATATTAGTGTGAAGTACCTATTAAACAATGATTATTAGTGTAAAGTACCTATTAACCAATGAGTATTAGTGTGAAGTACCTATTAACCAATGAGTATTGGTGTGAAGTACCTATTAAACAATTAGTTTTAGTTGAAGTACCTATTAACCAATGAATATTAGTGTGAAGTACCTATTAAACAATGATTATTAGTGTAAAGTACCTATTAACCAATGAATATTAGTGTGAAGTACCTATTAAACAATGAGTATTAGTGTGAAGTACCCATTAACCAATGAGTATTAGTGTGAAGTACCTATTAAACAATGAGTATTAGTGTAAAGTACCTATTAACCAATGAGTATTAGTGTGAAGTACCTATTAACCAATGAGTATTGGTGTGAAGTACCTATTAAACAATGAGTATTAGTGTAAAGTACCTATTAACCAATGAGTATTAGTAAGAAGTTAACTAGTTGGTTTAACTCATTTGTAACATTAATAAAAAGCAAATGTTGAAATGTGTAAAGTTACTAACGTGGGGTATTAGTTCTGAGGTGCTGACAGCTGCCCTCAGCCTACAGTTAGTATATAGGCAAGTTCCCCAGTGAGCCATAGTCTGTTATGTACATAAAGTCTCCTACTGTAGAAGTATACAAGCAATGTGGCCCTCACTGCTCATTTCAGCAGGAACAGTGTAATACAAGGGGTGCTACTGCATTATATGGGAGGACATCTGTATTCTGCTGCTGTGATCTGATCATGTCTGAGATGCACTTGAGATGTCATTAGGGCTGAAACATAATGACTAAAAAATGCCATCATGGCTGTAACTGGAGACGCTAACAACAGATGCCATTTCAGCTCCCTCTCATCTCCACCTCAGGGTTAAAATAAAAAATATAACTGCTGCAATTTAGTTTTCCAAACCCAAACGTAATCCTGCAGCGAAATAAAGCATTTCCCTGTCTAGTCCCACTTGCTGCGCTAATCAGTAATCACTTTTTCTCAGAAAGACTCTGTTTGATTATCGCTGTTTTTGTAGTGATTTAATCTCAGCATATGCTTCCAGGCCCCTCCGTAAGACGTACGCTGTGTTCGTGCGCACTGAAAGACTTTATGTCCCACTGAAATATAGTTATTACTGTCATTGTGGCTTTGCTAAGACACTCTCTAGTTACTATCTAAAGTGAGATCTATAATGAAGCGAGCGAGAATGGATATATTTATACACCAGCGATTACGTTCCTTTAGCTATGTGTATAATCCACTTATCTCTAAAAATCACTTTTGTAGTGGTCTCTCTTATTTCTTTAGCTGCTAACCCGAGGTCCATCTATGTTTTAATAAGTGAAACATTATATGGAATCCATTATTCTGCACTGGAAAATCACAGTAAATCACATTTGCTATCTCAAATTCAGTTTTTATGCTTCCGCTGTTGATAACCCATTAGTTGCTGGACAACGTGTAGCAATACTCTGTATATATTACTGGTAGCCAAATGGTTAATACCCAAACAACAAATACATTGTAAAATGACCCAAGCTCAAAACTGCAACAATATTATTTCATTTAGATTTTTGTTTTGTGAAATATATTTTTAGCAACATTCAGGAAACATTTTGCAATTGAGAAACATAAAGATACTATAATCATTTACGATAAAGCTCTATAAATACTTTATGATAATAAAGAACCCCTATAAACAGTTTATGATAATAAAGAACCCCTATAAACAGTTTATGATAATAAAGAACCCTTATAAATAAACAGTTTATAATAAAGAACCCCTATAAATAGTTTATGATAATAAAGAACCCCTATAAACAGTTTATGATAATAAAGAACCCTTATAAAATAAACAGTTTATAATAAGGAACCCCTATAAATAGTTTATGATAATAAAACCCCTATAAACAGTTTAGGATAATATAGAACCCTTATAAATACTTTATGATAATATAGAACCCTATAAACAGTTTTATAATAAAAACCCCTATAAATACTTTATGTTAATAAAGAACCCCTATAAATACTTTATGTTAATAAAGAACCCCTATAAATACTTCACGTTAGTAAAGAACCCCTATAAATACTTCATTTTAATAAAGATCCCCTATAAACAGTTTATGATAATAAAGAACCCCTATAAATAGTTTATGATAACAAAGAACCCCTATAAACAGTTTATGATAATAAAGAACCGCTATAAACAGTTTATGATAATAAAGAACCCCTATAAACAGTTTCTGATAATAAAGAACCCCTATAAACAGTTTAGGATAATATAGAACCCTTATAAATACTTTATGATAATATAGAACCCTATAAACAGTTTGATAATAAAGAACCCCTATAAATACTTTATGTTAATAAAGAACCCCTATAAATAATGTATGTTAATAAAGAACCCCTATAAATACTTCATGTTAGTAAAGAACCCCTATAAATACTTCATGTTAATAAAGATCCCCTATAAACAGTTTATGATAATAAAGAACCCCTATAAACAGTTTATGATAATAAAGAACCCCTATAAACAGTTTATGATAATAAAGAACCCCTATAAACAGTTTATTATAATAAAGAACTCCTATAAACAGTTTCTGATAATAAAGAACCCCTATAAACAGTTTCTGATAATAAAGAACCCCTATAAACAGTTTCTGATAATAAGGAACCCCTATAAACAGTTTATGATGTCAGCGTGTTGACTGTAAGCATCTTTTATTAATACCATTGGTATTTAGCGACCTGCTGCGCACAAACTGGAGCTGTTTTTATAAAATTGCACCAACACATTTTGCACAAATTTCAGGTCTGGTTAGTGCAGCTCCAGCTTACAATTTCCTGGTGTGATCTCCCCCCTTGTCATGTCCCCCCTTGTCATGTCCCCCCTTGTCATCTCCCCCCTTGTCATGTCCCCCCTTGTCATGTCCCCCCCTTGTCATGTCCCCCCTTGTCATCTCCCCCCTTGTCATCTCCCCCCTTGTCATGTCCCCCCTTGTCATGTCCCCCCTTGTCATGTCCCCCCTTGTCATGTCCCCCCTTGTCATGTCCCCCCCTTGTCATGTCCCCCCTTGTCATCTCCCCCCTTGTCATCTCCCCCCTTGTCATGTCCCCCCTTGTCATGTCCCCCCTTGTCATGTCCCCCCTTGTCATGTCCCCCCCTTGTCATGTCCCCCCTTGTCATGTCCCCCCTTGTCATGTTCCCACAGCCACTCACTTCACTGAGCTTGTTTCTCCCAAGGGTAAAACTTTCTATACCTTCTGCGCTAGGTGAAAAACATTTAACCATATACCACACTCAACTCCCGAATAAAGACTCAGACACCAGTTAGATAAACCCTCCCCCACCAAAGTACAGGGGTTACATTTATTTAACAAATAATAACTCTTTTATTGACTCTCAAATAACTTAACATTGCCCGGCAAGATTTCCACTGTCCTACAACCCAAAAGTAAGGGGTGCGACCGCCCTCAAGGAAAGGGAGCGCCATTCCATCAGCTTGGTTGGCTATCAGGAGGGATCTAGCAGTGAGCCCCCAGCGACTAGCATTGCATTGTTCTACTTGTCCCCCTCACCCCCCAGGCTAAGCCTGCTCTTTTTGTCGCACCCTGTTGCCACTGCACCGGGACACCATGACACCATGGCCTCTAGTTATCAACGTGTCTACTTTACTTGCCTTCACCGGCCCAATACGCCCGCCTAAGCTCGCCTACCATCGCCGCCGCAGACCTCAAAAATTTCGCCTAAGTTATCAAAAAATCTGTCAAAAAGCCGCACACCAAGTACGGGGCAATGAGCAGCGGACTGTGAGAGTTATCACTCATCTGATCTCGCTGCTCTTCGGCTTATTGACAAGCTGTCACTAAGCACCCACACTAACTACACTGTTCTACCCCCTATAACGGCGCCCCCGGAACCCCCGGAACTAAATAAAGTTAATAACCCCTAAACCGCCGCTCCTAGACCCCGCCGCAACTCTTATAAATGTATTAACCCCTAAACCGCCGCTCCCGGACACCGCCGCCACCTACATTATACCTAGTAACCCCTATCCTGCCCCCCTATACCACCGCCACATATAATAAATTTATTAACCCCTATCCTGTGGATCCTGGACCTTGCCGCAACTAAATAAATAGTTTAACCCCTAAACCACCACTCCCGGACCCCGCCGCAACCTATATTAAACTTATTAATCCCTAATCTGCCCCCCCCTACACCGTCGCCACCTATAATAAATTTATTAACCCCTATCCTGCCCCCCCCTACACCGCCGCCACTGTAATAAAATTATTAACCCCTAAACCTAAGTCTAACACCCCCCTAACTTAAATATTAATTAAATAAATCTAAATAATATTTCTCTTATTAACTAAATTAATCCTATTTAAAACTAAATACTTACATTTAAAATAAACCCTAATATAGCTACAATATAAATAATAATTATATTATAGCTATTTTAGGATTTATTTTTATTTTACAGGCAAATTTAAATTTATTTTAAATAGGTACAATAGCTATTAAATAGTTATTAACTATTTAATAGCTACCTAGCTAAAATAAAGAGAAATTTACCTGTAAAATAAAAACTAACCTAAGTTACAATTACACCTAACACTACACTATACTTTAATAAATTTATCCTATTTAAAACTAAATACTTACCTGTAAAATAAACCCTAAGATAGCTACAATGTAATTAATAAGTACATTGTAGCTATTTTAGGATTTATATTTATTTTACAGGTAACTTTGTATTTATTTTAGCTAGTTAGAATAGTTATTAAATAGTTATTAACTATTTAATAACTACCTAGCTAAAAGAAATACAAAATTACCTGTAAAATAAATCCTAACCTAAGTTACAATTAAACCTAACACTACACTATCATTAAATTAGTTAAATAAATTAGCTACAAATAACTACAATTAAATTCAATTAAATAAACTAACTAAAGTACAAAAAATAAAAAAGCTAAGTTACAAAAAAATAAAATAAGTTACAAACGTTTCAAAAATATTTCAACAATTTTAAGCTACTTACACCTAATCTAAGCCCCCTAATAAAATAACAAAGCCCCCCAAAATAAAAAAATTCCCTACCCTATTCTACATTAAAAAGTTACCAGCTCTTTTACCTTACCAGCCCTTAAAAGGGCCTTTTGCGGGGCATGCCCCAAAGAAAACAGCTCTTTTGCCTGTAAAATAAAAATACAACCACCCAACATTAAAACCCACCACCACATACCCCTAATCTAACCCAAACCCCCCTTAAATAAACCTAACACTACCCCCCTGAAGATCATCCTACCTTGAGCCGTCTTCAGCCAGCCGACCACCGATGGAACCGAAGAGGAGATCCGGAGCGGCAGAAGTCATCATCCAGGCGGCGCTGAAGAAGTCTTACATCGGATTGAAGTCATCATCCAGGCGGCGCTGAAGAGGTCTTCCATCCGATTGAAGCCTTCATCCAAGCGGCGTCTTCAATCTTCATCCATCCAGAGCAGAGCGGAGCCATCTTCAGACGAGCCGACGCAGAGCCATCCTCTTCTTCATTCTATTGGCTGTTCCGATCAGCCAATAGAATGCAAGCTCAATCTGATTGGCTGATTGGATCAGCCAATCGGATTGAACTTCAATCTGATTGGCTGATTCAATCAGCCAATCAGATTTTTCTTACCTTAATTCCAATTGGCTGATAGAATCCTATCAGCCAATCGGAATTGAAGGGACACCATCTTGGATGACGTCCCTTAAAGGAATCTTCATTCGTCGTTAGTCGTCGGGAAGAAGAGGATGGCTCCGCGTCGGCTCGTCTGAAGATGGCTCTGCTCCGGATGGATGAAGATTGAAGACGCCACTTGGATGAAGACTTCAATCGGATGGAAGACCTTTTCAGCGCCGCCTGGATGATGACTTCAATCGGATGTAAGACTTCTTCAGCGCCGCCTGGATGATGACTTCTGCCGCTCCGGATCTCCTCTTCGGTTCCATCGGTGGTCGGCTGGCTGAAGACGGCTCAAGGTAGGATGATCTTCATGGGGGTAGTGTTAGGTTTATTTAAAGGGGGTTTGGGTTAGATTAGGGGTATGTGGGTGGTGGGTTTTAATGTTGGGGGGGTTGTATTTTTATTTTACAGGCAAAAGAGCTGTTTCCTTTGGGGCATGCCCCGCAAAAGGCCCTTTTAAGGGCTGGTAAGGTAAAAGAGCTGGTAACTTTTTAATGTAGAATAGGGTAGGGATTTTTTTTTATTTTGGGGGCTTTGTTATTTTATAAGGGGGCTTAGATTAGGTGTAAGTAGCTTAAAATTGTTGTAATATTTTTGAAAACTTATTATTTTTATTGTAACTTAGCTTTTTTTATTTTTTGTACTTTAGTTAGTTTATTTAATTGTATTTAATTGTAGTTATTTGTAGCTCATTTATTTAACTAATTTAATGATAGTGTAGTGTTAGGTTTAATTGTAACTTATGGTTAGGATTTATTTTACAGGTAATTTTGTATTTCTTTTAGCTAGGTAGTTATTAAATAGTTAATAACTATTTAATAAATATTCTAACTAGCTAAAATAAATACAAAGTTACCTGTAAAATAAATATAAATCCTACAATAGCTACAATGTAATTATTAATTACATTGTAGCTATCTTAGGGTTTATTTTACAGATAAGTATTTAGTTTTAAATAGGAATAATTTATTAAAGTATAGTGTAGTGTTAGGTGTAATTGTAACTTAGGTTAGTTTTTATTTTAAAGGTTAATTTCTCTTTATTTTAGCTAGGTAGCTATTAAATAGTTAATAACTATTTAATAGCTATTGTACCTAGTTAAAATAAATTGAAAGTTGCCTGTAAAATAAAAATAAATCCTAAGATAGCTACAATATAATTATTATTTATATTCTAGCTATATTAGGGTTTATTTAAAAGGTAAGTATTTAGTTTTAAATAGGATTAATTTAGTTAATAAGAGAAATATTATTTAGATTTATTTAATTAATATTTAAGTTAGGGGGGTGTTAGGGTTAGTGTTAGACTTAGGTTTAGGGGTTAATAATGTTATTACAGTGGCGGCTGTGTAGGGGGGGCAGGATAGGGGTTAATAAATTTATTATAGGTGGCGGCGGTGTAGGTGGGGCAGATTAGGGGTTAATAAGTTTAATATTGGTGGCGGCGGGGTCCGGGAGCGGCGGTTTAGGGGTTAATACATATATTATAGTTGCGGCGGGGACCGGGAGCGGCGGTTTAGGGGTTAATACATATATTATAGTTGCGGCGGGGACCGGGAGCGGCGGTTTAGGGGTTAACATATTTATTAGGCTGGCGTTGGGCTCCGGGAGTGGCGGTTTAGGGGGTAATACATTTATTTAGTTGCGGCGGTGTAGGGGGGACAGATTAGGGGTGTTTAGACTCGGGGTACATGTTAGGGTGTTAGGTGTAGACAGCTCCCATAGGAATCAATGGGATATCTGGCAGCAGCGAACATGAACTTTCGCTATGGTCAGACTCCCATTGGTTCCTATGGGATCCGCCGCCTCCAGGGCGGCGGTTTGAAAACCAGGTACGCTGGGCTGGAAAAGTGCAGAGCGTACCTGCTAGTTTTTTTATAACTAGCAAAAGTAGTCAGATTCTGCCGAACTTGTGTGCGGAACATCTGGAGTGATGTAAGAATCGATCTGTGTCGGACTGAGTCCGGCGGATCGAAGCTTACGTCACTAAATTCTACTTTTGCCGATGTCTAGGGCTTGATAACTAAGGCGAATCAGCCTCACCACAAATACGCTGCGGAATTCCAGCGTATTTGAGGTTGACGGCTTGATAACTAGGGGCCCATATGTCCACACTTAACAGGGTTTGAGGGACCCTCACACTATTAAGACAACGGTTCCTTAGCCAAAAGACTGTTAGTTCTAAAAGCACCATTAAGGCACTCCGGTCTTACCAAGCCCCCAGCCAGAGTGAGACTATTGCCAACATCCCAGGATGAACGTCCACCACTTGATCATCCATGAACCATTGTCAGAAAACCTAGAACTTAACCCTTTTGTGACCAGACCACTTTTCCATTTTCTTACCCTTAGGGACCAAGGCTATTTTTACATTTCTGCTGTGTTTGTGTTTAGCTGTAATTTTCCTCTTACTCATTTACTGTACACACACATATTATATACCGTTTATATACTCATTACTGTACCCACACATATTATATACAGTTTATATACTCATTACTGTACCCACATATATTATATACCGTTTATATACTCATTACTGTACACACACATATTATATACCGTTTATATACTCATTACTGTACACACACATATTATATACCGTTTATATACTCATTACTGTACACACACATATTATATACCGTTTATATACTCATTACTGTACACACACATATTATATACCATTTATATACTCATTACTGTACCCACACATATTATATACCGTTTATATACTCATTACTGTACCCACACATATTATATACCGTTTATATACTCATTACTGTACACACACATATTATATACCGTTTATATACTCATTACTGTACCCACACATATTATATACCGTTTATATACTCATTACTGTACACACACATATTATATACCGTTTATATACTCATTACCGTACACACACATATTATATACCGTTTATATACTCATTACTGTACACACACATATTATATACCGTTTATATACTCATTACTGTACACACACATATTATATACCATTTATATACTCATTACTGTACCCACACATATTATATACCGTTTATATACTCATTACTGTACCCACACATATTATATACCGTTTATATACTATTACTGTACACACACATATTATATACCGTTTATATACTCATTACTGTACCCACACATATTATATACCGTTTATATACTCATTACTGTACACACACATATTATATACCGTTTATATACTCATTACCGTACACACACATATTATATACCGTTTATATACTCAGTGGCGGCTGGTGAATTTTTAGGATGGGGGTGCACAAGACCCTGCCCCTATTAGAAAGCCACGCCCCTTTGAAAAAACATGCCCTTTTTAAAAGCCACGCCCCTTATAACAGGCCACACCCATTTTTAAAAGACACACCCCTTTGTGAAAGTCACGCCCATCAAATGGCCCCACCCATTTGAACCAGCAGTGTTTTTGGTCGTCGTCTTCTTGAGATATCCAGCCCCGGCCTGGGGGTAACTTCAACTGAAGTTTGTGACTGATTCCTCAACATTATTCTCAAGTATCTGCTGATATTGAGTGGAATCCATGAGACCCTCAACAATATTCCCAGTAGTACAGGTCTTTGGAGGTGGTCTCTGTGGGCTGGTTTTGACTGTTCTTATCATCCTTTGCCTATCCGATATTTTACTTAGCCTGTCACTTCTTGCCTTAACAAGAACTGTGCCTGTGGTCTTCCATATCCTCACCATGCTTACTATGTTCCTCACAGTGGACACTGACATCTTAAATCTATGCAATAGCTTTTTGTAGCCTTCCTCTAAACCATGATGTTGAACAATCTTTGTTTTTAGGTCATTTGAGAGTTGTTTTGTGGCCCCCATGTTGCCACTCTTCAGAGGAGAGTCATAGAGAACAACTTGCAATTGGCCACCTTAAAACCTTTTCTCATGATTGGATGCACCTGTCTATGAAGTTTAAGGCTTAATGGGCTCACCAAACCAATTTTGTCTTCCAATTAATCAGTGCTAGGTAGTTCCAGGTATTCAAAGCAACAAAATAACAAGGGTGCACAAATGTATGCACCTGTCTAATTTTGTTTTGATGCATATTGCACATTTTCTCTTCATCCAATAAACCTAATTTCACAACTGAATTTTTACTGTGTCCTTCATTTATTTGATAGATCAAAATTAAATTACTATCCAAACAGCCAACTGAAAATCATGGAAATTGTCAGAGGTGCCTAAACTTTTGCATACAACTGTATATGATTTCATGCACACAAACTGTATTAAAGTAATGTACTGAGATATGAAATATATTTTTATGAAATGTAACATCAATTATATATAAATACTAAGCTCCAATACAGCTCACAGGCAGGATATGTAAAAAATATACAAAGGGAACATTTGTTAAAGTTTAAGCTTCAAAAGATTCTTTACTTCATCGCTTAATGAGATTAGATCTCTACAAACAAGATAACCATGTTACCTCTCTGGGGTGACAGAGAAACAATTCTGTACTTTAGTTCAGATTTGCTCAATCTTCAGGGAAGTAAGTAAGTATCCCTTGTATGATATACAAATGATGAGACTAACAATACTTTTGAAGGTCTGAATCCACATATACGCTTGGAAAGGTTTTCTAGCTCAGAATCGATGCAAGCATATAGAAGGCAAAATTTCATATGAAATGACTTGTACCTAATTTTCATATAGTTTTATATACTCCTATACTTTATTAAGCAATGACTTCAAATATGGAATATATTTATATTAAAGTGGGATAATAAGGAAATATAAATATCGTTACAATAAATTAATCACTACAGAATTCTAATTAAATGCAATGTAATATCAGAATATGAAATGATTAATCAATTGATTTCAAATAGTTAATAGTATAGCTGATTATTAGTATCATACTAAGTATTAAATTACAATCCTTTTAAGTCTCCCAATATTTAATGAATCATCGCGTTCATCATGTCCTCGAAGTGAACGCTCAAATTCGCCGGAAAATAGAATACAATTCATAATTTTGGAAAGAACATAACGATTTGTGGTTACTTGACCATTGTGTTTTTTAACATTCAAACAATATGCACTGACAAGTTGTTGGCGAATATCAATCCTTCATAGCAAATTAAACTCTAATGGGGAGTATAAATGTGATTGGTAGCAATTATTTATATTTTTGGAGTTAAATGTGATAAATCGGCGACACCATAACTCACCCAACTTGAATCACCACTTTGTTTTTCAAACAGGAGACAATAAAAACAAGATCCTGTTTGCAAAATGACTATTAAGTTAATCTCTTAAGATATTATCAGTAGTAAGTATATATATATATATATATATATATATATTTATAATATTTAATATTATGACCATGTCTAATATTTACATTAATATACAAGAATCCATACTCTTCAGTATACCCATGTCTAGTGTTAAAATATACATGCTCAGTTAAATTATATAATAACATATATATTAACCAAATGATTAATCAAAGCTGCGAAATAATAAGTATCTTGAATGTAAATTTATGAAAATATATTCCTGGATTTAAAGAACCTTCCACTTTATAGAGAAATAAAACCACATCTCAATTATTGTTGCCCTAGTCCCCAGTGTTCGATATTAGGCAATGCAGCCAAAGGCCTTGGCAACATGAAGATAAATACACCAAAAATTTTACTTTCTACAAAAGAAGATTATTTCTATTACAGTAGTGCTTAATAATTAACTTCAACGGTAAAGATTAAAACAGAATGTTGATAACTCAAGTACAATTTTTGTAAATTAAGTCAATCCGCCTGTCTTTTTTTGAGGCAAATAAATCAATAACATTTTCGTTGAATTTAATAATGTCATTGATCAATTGTTTTTCAATTGTGAGCATGGCTAGAGCAGTCAGTCTTTCCTCAGTCATGGTGCTCCTTAGAAATGTCTTAACTCGTTTTAAAGTTGAGAAACATCTCTCAGCCTCAGCAGTTGTCACGGGAATAGTCGAAATAATTTGCAACAGTTTGTAGGTCTCAGAGAAAGTACTGTCCAAGTTATTTTCTATTACAAACTGTAGAAGACTGATGGCACCATTCATATTTCTGAAATCTGGTCTTCTGTAAATTACTCCTAGTTCAGTTTTCAGGCGATCTTTCTGTAATGTGTGATAAACCGCTGATGTTTGTTCAAGAAGCTGATTTGGAAAATTTTTCTCGTAATCTACAAATTTTTCTGCTTGGAGGAGAGAAACAGCAGAGTAGTGAGTTATAAAAGAAAATCTATCTTTTACTTGATTTGTGATAACATCGCATATCTCTTTAGCTGCCACAGTCTGAGCAATGTGAATATTTTCTCTCTTCCTTTTCCTTGATGTTTCCTCTGTTTCTGATATCGTCATGATCACTGTGTCCATTCTTTTCCTTTTGTTTTCCATTGTCTGCTGGAAAGTGTTAATATGTTTTCGAATAAGTGCCGCGTCTGTTAGTGTTTTCTGAAGTTGGTTGTATAACACAGCTACATGTGGCATAATATTGTGAAAAACTGAAAGCCAAAACACAAATACCGAGTCTTGTAACACGCCGAATAGCCCCTGCTTGATTTATCGCTATTTCTTTTTTCGATGTTGACTCTATTTTTTCCATACATTCAATTAACTGTTCCCTGTTTTCAAACACTGTATTGACGGTTCGACTCTTGAAATTCCACATGGTGGCTGAACCATGAGGTATCCTTCTTCTAACAGTTTCATCTAGAATAGCTATGCGTTGTGGCGAGTTACTAAAAAAGTTAGTAATGTCACTTAGGTTAGAAAAAAATACTCGAACTTGTTGATTCTGACTGCTTGCTTGGCTGACAATCAAATTGAGTTGATGTGCGTAGCAATGCACAAAATGTGCATTCTTGTAGGTACGTTTAATTATAGCCTGAACACCTGCATGCTGACCACTCATCACGCTTGCACCGTCGTAACTCTGGGATATCAATTTCTCTGGGTTGTCTAGAACTTTTTCCAAAGTATTTTGGATACATGTAGCTATAGATTCTGCATCATGTCCAGCTGGATTAGTGAATTCCCAGAATCTCTCAACCGGTTGACCGTTACCTACAATGTATCGAAAAACAACAACCAATTGGAAGGCAGATGAAACATCAGTAGTTTCATCTGCTATCACTGCTAGAAAACTTGCTTTTGAGATTTCCTTTTTTATTTGGTTCTGGCAAACAGTAAGCATACAGTCTAATAAATCGTTTTGAATTTCTTTTGACGTTCCTTTAAAAACAGTGGCACTAGCGAGATGTTATTTTAGAGATGCATCAAGTTCTGCTGAGAAGTTTATAAGACCTCTGAAAATGCCTGGATTTAATGAATCCTCGCGTTTGTCATGTCCTCGAAGTGCAAGTTCAAATGCGCCGCAAAATAAAATACAATTAATTATTTTCGAAAGAACATAACGATTTTTCGTTACTTGCTCATTATGTTTTTTAATATTTAAACGATATGCACTGTCAAGTTGTTGTCGAATATCAACCCTTCCTAGCACATTAAACTCTAATGTGGAGTTTAAATGTGATTGTGAACAATTATGTTTATTTATTTTTTGACTTAAATGTGATAAATCGGCGACACCATAACTCACCCAGCTTGATTCACCACTTTGTTTTGCAAACAGGAGACAATAAAAACAAAAGAGTCTGTTAGATAATTCACAGCCACAAATCCATGGATATTTATCATATACCTCGGGTTTGAATTCTCTTTTGAAATCTCTAGTTTTACATTTTGTCACCTGGATAAGGTTAAGCCTAGGTGTTGGCCTGAGCATTTTAATTTCAATTGTTCTTTCCATGGGTAACGTTGAAAAATGTAATTGCTTTAGCTCAGACACACTGATTTTACTAAGTACCATCTTAACTGTTAGTTTACACACAAAGAACAGTCCTTTGCTGTTATAAAATATATAACTTTAACTAGGTAAGTTGTCTTGCGGCTCTTATAAAATATATAACTTGTAGGTTAGTAGTTTTGCTGTTATAATATAGATATATATATATAAATTTGAGACAAGTAGTTTTGCTGTTATAATATATATATAACCTTTAGACAAGTAGTATTGCTGTTATAAAATATAAAACTTGACTTAATAGGCAAGTAGTTTCCCGGTTGTTATCAAATATATAACTTGTAGGTAATTAGCTTTGCAGCTGTTATAAATTATACAACCTGTAGGTAAGTAGCTGTGAAGCTGTTATAAAATATATAATTGTTTTAAAAACTCTGAGACTCTGCAATCTGCTAATAATTCTAAACTAAAATAGTGTTTTAAAAAGTATTATTACAGCAGGCAGCACCGGCCGTGACAGCCGTCAACGGGCAAGGTCAACTACAGTCTAAAACTAGTAGGCAAGTAGTTTTGCGGTTGTTCTAAAATATATAACTTGTAGGACTGTAGGTAAGTAGCTGTGAATCTGTTATAAAATATATAATTGTTTTACAAACTCTGAGACTCTCTGCAATCTGATAATAATTCTAAACTAAAAAACGGCTAGATTTAGAGTTTTGTCGGTAACGACCCGCGTAGCTAACGCTGGCTTTTTTCTGGCCGCACCTTTTAAATAACTCTGGTATTGAGAGTCCACAGAATGGCTGCGTTAGGCTCCAAAAAAGGAGCGTAGAGCATATTTAACGCAACTTCAACTCTCGATACCAGAGTTGCTTACGGACGCGGCCAGCCTCAAAAACGTGCTCGTGCACGATTCCCCCATAGAAAACAATGGGGCTGTTTGAGCTGAAAAAAAACACCTGCAAAAAAGCCGCGTTCAGCTCCTAACGCAGCCCCATTGTTGTCTATGGGGAAACACTTCCTACGTCTGCACCTAACACCCTAACATGTACCCCAAGTCTAAACACCCCTAACCTTACACTTATTAACCCCTATTCTGCCGCCCCCGCTATCGCTGACTCCTGCATATTATTATTAACCCCTAATCTGCCGCTCTGTAAACCGCAGCTACTTACATTATCCCTATGTACCCCTAATCTGCTGCCCCTAACACCGCCGACCCCTATATTATATTTATTAACCCCTAATCTTCCCCCCACAATGTCGCCTCCACCTGCCTACACTTATTAACCCCTAATCTGCCGACCGGACCACACCGATATTATAATAAAGTTATTAACCCCTAATCCGCCTCACTAACCCTATAATAAATAGTATTAACCCCTAATCTGCCCTCCCTAACATCGCCGACACCTAACTTCAAACATTAACCCCTAATCTGCCGACTGGAGCTCACCGCTATTCTAATAAATGTATTAACCCCTAAAGCTAAGTCTAACCCTAACACTAACACCCCCCTAAGTTAAATATAATTTAAATCTAACGAAATAAATTAACTCTTATTAAATAAATTATTCATATTTATAGCTAAATACTTACCTGTAAAATAAATCCTAATATAGCTACAATATAAATTATAATTATATTATAGCTATTTTAGGATTTATATTTATTTTACAGGCAACTTTGTATTTATTTTAACCAGGTACAATAGCTATTAAATAGTTAAGAACTATTTAATAGCTAAAATAGTTAAAATAATTACAAAATTTACCTGTAAAATAAATCCTAACCTAAGTTACAATTAAACCTAACACTACACTATCAATAAATAATTAAATTAAATACCTACAATTACCTACAATTAAACCTAACACTACACTATCAATAAATTAATTAAATACAATATCTACAAATAAATACAATTAAATAAACTAACTAAAGTACAAAAAATAAAAAAGAACTAAGTTACAAAAAATAAAAAAATATTTACAAACATTAGAAAAATATTACAACAATTTTAAACTAATTACACCTACTCTAAGCCCCCTAATAAAATAACAAAGCCCCCCAAAATAAAAAATGCCCTACCCTATTCTAAATTACAAAAGTTCAAAGCTCTTTTACCTTACCAGCCCTGAACAGGGCCCTTTGCGGGGCATGCCCCAAGAAATTCAGCTCTTTTGCCTGTAAAAAAACACATACAATACCCCCCCAACATTACAACCCACCACCCACATACCCCTAATCTAACCCAAACCCCCCTTAAATAAACCTAACACTAAGCCCCTGAAGATCTTCCTACCTTATCTTCACCCTGCCAGGTTCACCGATCCGTCCTCAGAAGTCTTGATCCAAGCCTCGGAAGTGTTTATCCAAGCCCAAGCGGGGGGCTGAAGAGTGACGTCCATCCTCGGCTGAAGTCTGGATCCAAGCGGCGACTATCAGCCAATCAGAATTCGAGGGACGCCATCTTGGATGATGTCCCTTAAAGGAACCGTCATTCGTCGGGAAGTCGTCGTCGGAAGAAGATGGGTCCGTGGTGGAAGTCTTCAAGATGGAGCCGGTCCTCATCGGATGAAGATAGAAGATGCCGCTTGGAAGAAGATGGTTGCCGGTCCGGATCTACTCTTCTTCCCGGATAGGATGAAGACTTTGGACCCTCTTCTGGACTTCTTCAGCCGTCGGATGATGGATGTCTAGCCCCCTCTTGGGTTGGATGAAGATATCGGAGCCAGGACGGATCGGTGTGATACCCGGTGAGGTGAAGACAAGGTAGGAAGATCTTCAGGGGCTTAGTGTTAGGTTTATTTAAGGGGGGTTTGGGTTAGATTAGGGGTATGTGGGTGGTGGGTTGTAATGTTGGGGGGGGTATTGTATGTTTTTTTTTACAGGCAAAAGAGCTGAATTTCTTGGGGCATGCCCCGCAAAGGGCCCTGTTCAGGGCTGGTAAGGTAAAAGAGCTTTGAACTTTTGTAATTTAGAATAGGGTAGGGCATTTTTTTATTTTGGGGGGCTTTGTTATTTTATTAGGGGGCTTAGAGTAGGTGTAATTAGTTTAAAATTGATGTAATATTTTTCTTATGTTTGTAAATATTTTTTTATTTTTTGTAACTTAGTTCTTTTTTATTTTTTGTACTTTAGTTAGTTTATTTCATTGTAGTTATTTGTAGGTATTGTATTTAAATAATTTATTGATAGTGTAGTGTTAGGTTTAATTGTAACTTAGGTTAGGATTTATTTTACAGGTAATTTTGTAATTATTTTAACTATTTTAGCTATTAAATAGTTCTTAACTATTTAATAGCTATTGTACCTGGTTAAAATAAATGCAAAGTTACCTGTAAAATAAATATTAATCCTAAAATAGCTATAATATAATTATAATTTATATTGTAGCTATATTAGGGTTTATTTTACAGGTAAGTATTTAGCTTTAAATAGGAATAATTTATTTAATAAGAGTTAATTTATTTCGTTAGATTTAAATTATATTTAACTTAGGGGGGTGTTAGTGTTAGGGTTAGACTTAGCTTTAGGGGTTAATACATTTATTAGAATAGCGGTGAGCTCAAATCGGCAGATTAGGGGTTAATGTTTTAAGTTAGGTGTCGGCGATGTTAGGGAGGGCAGATTAGGGGTTAATACTATTTATTATAGGGTTAGTGAGGCGGATTAGGGGTTAATAACTTTATTATAATAGCGGTGCGGTCCGGTCGGCAGATTAGGGGTTAATTAGTGTAGGCAGGTGGAGGCGACGTTGAGGGGGTCAGATTAGGGGTTAATAAATATAATATAGGGGTCGGCGGTGTTAGGGGCAGCAGATTAGGGGTACATAGCTATAATGTAGCTGGCGGCGGCGTGCGGACGGCAGATTAGGGGTTAATAAGTGTAGGTAGCTGGCGGTGACGTTGTGGGGGCAGGTTAGGGGTTAATAAATATTATATAGGGGTCGGCAGTGTTAGGGGCAGCAGATTAGGGGTACATAAGGATAACGTAGGTGGCGGTCGGCAGATTAGGGGTTAAAAAAATGTAATCGAGTGACGGCGGTGTGGGGGGACCTCGGTTTAGGGGTACATAGGTAGTTTATGGGTGTTAGTGTACTTTAGGGCACAGTAGTTAAGAGCTTTATGAACCGGCGTTAGCCCAGAAAGCTCTTAACTACTGACTTTTTTCTGCGGCTGGAGTTTTGTCGGTAGATTTCTAACGCTCACTTCAGCCACGACTCTAAATACCGGAGTTAGAAAGATCCCATTGAAAAGATAGGATACGCAATTGACGTAAGGGGATCTGCGGTATGGAAAAGTCGCGGCTGAAAAGTGAGCGTTAGACCCTTTTTTGACTGACTCCAAATACCGGCGGTAGCCTAAAACCAGCGTTAGGAGCCTCTAACGCTGGTTTTCACGGCTACCGCCAAACTCCAAATCTAGGCCTTAGTGTTTTAAAAAGTATTATTACAGCAGGCAGCAGCGGCCGTGACAGCCGTCAATGGGCAAGGTCAACTACAGTCTAAAACTAGTAGGCAAGTAGTTTTGCGGTTGTTCTAAAATATATAACTTGTAGGACTGTAGGTAAGTAGCTGTGAATCTGTTATAAAATATATAATTGTTTTAAAAACTCTGAGACTCTCTGCAATCTGATAATAATTCTAAACTAAAAAACGGCTAGATTTAGAGTTTTGTCGGTAACGACCCGCGTAGCTAACGCTGGCTTTTTTCTTGCCGCACCTTTTAAATAACTCTGGTATTGAGAGTCCACAGAATGGCTGCGTTAGGCTCCAAAAAAGGAGCGTAGAGCATATTTAACGCAACTTCAACTCTCGATACCAGAGTTGCTTACGGACGCGGCCAGCCTCAAAAACGTGCTCGTGCACGATTCCCCCATAGAAAACAATGGGGCTGTTTGAGCTGAAAAAAAACCTAACACCTGCAAAAAAGCCGCGTTCAGCTCCTAACGCAGCCCCATTGTTGTCTATGGGGAAACACTTCCTACGTCTGCACCTAACACCCTAACATGTACCCCGAGTCTAAACACCCCTAACCTTACACTTATTAACCCCTATTCTGCCGCCCCCGCTATCGCTGACTCCTGCATATTATTATTAACCCCTAATCTGCCGCTCTGTAAACCGCCGCTACTTACATTATCCCTATGTACCCCTAATCTGCTGCCCCTAACACCGCCGACCCCTATATTATATTTATTAACCCCTAATCTTCCCCCCACAACATCGCCTCCACCTGCCTACACTTATTAACCCCTAATCTGCCGACCGGACCGCACCGATATTATAATAAAGTTATTAACCCCTAATCCGCCTCACTAACCCTATAATAAATAGTATTAACCCCTAATCTGCCCTCCCTAACATCGCCGACACCTAACTTCAAACACTAACCCCTAATCTGCCGACTGGAGCTCACCGCTATTCTAATAAATGTATTAACCCCTAAAGCTAAGTCTAACCCTAACACTAACACCCCCCTAAGTTAAATATAATTTAAATCTAACGAAATAAATTAACTCTTATTAAATAAATTATTCCTATTTATAGCTAAATACTTACCTGTAAAATAAATCCTAATATAGCTACAATATAAATTATAATTATATTATAGCTATTTTAGGATTTATATTTATTTTACAGGCAACTTTGTATTTATTTTAACCAGGTACAATAGCTATTTAATAGTTAAGAACTATTTAATAGCTAAAATAGTTAAAATAATTACAAATTTACCTGTAAAATAAATCCTAACCTAAGTTACAATTAAACCTAACACTGCACTATCAATAAAGGGGCTGTGTTAGGTTTATTTAAGGGGGGTTTGGGTTAGATTAGGGGTATGTGGGTGGTGGGTTGTAATGTTGGGGGGGGGTATTGTATGTTTTTTTTTACAGGCAAAAGAGCTGAAATTCTTGGGGTATGCCCCGCAAAGGGCCCTGTTCAGGGCTGGTAAGGTAAAAGAGCTTTGAACTTTTGTAATTTAGAATAGGGTAGGGCATTTTTTTATTTTGGGGGTCTTTGTTATTTTATTAGGGGGCTTAGAGTAGGTGTAATTAGTTTAAAATTGTTGTAATATTTTTCTTATGTTTGTAAATATTTTTTTATTTTTGTAACTTAGTTCTTTTTTATTTTTTGTACTTTAGTTAGTTTATTTCATTGTAGTTATTTGTAGATATTGTATTTAATTAATTTATTGATAGTGTAGTGTTAGGTTTAATTGTAACTTAGGTTAGGATTTATTTTACAGGTAATTTTGTAATTATTTTAACTATTTTAGCTATTAAATAGTTCTTAACTATTTAATAGCTATTGTACCTGGTTAAAATAAATACAAAGTTACCTGTAAAATAAATATTAATCCTAAAATAGCTATAATATAATTATAATTTATATTGTAGCTATATTAGGATTTATTTTACAGGTAAGTATTTAGCTTTAAATAGGAATAATTTATTTAATAAGAGTTAATTTATTTCGTTAGATTTAAATTATATTTAACTTAGGGGGGTGTTAGTGTTAGGGTTAGACTTAGCTTTAGGGGTTAATACATTTATTAGAATAGCGGTGAGCTCAAATCGGCAGATTAGGGGTTAATGTTTTAAGTTAGGTGTCAGCGATGTTAGGGATGGCAGATTAGGGGTTAATACTATTTATTATAGGGTTAGTGAGGCGGATTAGGGGTTAATAACTTTATTATAATAGCGGTGCGGTCCGGACGGCAGATTAGGGGTTAATAAGTGTAGGTAGCTGGCGGTGACGTTGTGGGGGCAGGTTAGGGGTTAATAAATATTATATAGGGGTCGGCGGTGTTAGGGGCAGCAGATTAGGGGTACATAAGGATAACGTAGGTGGCGGTCGGCAGATTAGGGGTTAAAAAAATTTAATCGAGTGACGGCGGTGTGGGGGGACCTCGGTTTAGGGGTACATAGGTAGTTTATGGGTGTTAGTGTACTTTAGGGCACAGTAGTTAAGAGCTTTATGAACCGGCGTTAGCCCAGAAAGCTCTTAACTACTGACTTTTTTCTGCGGCTGGAGTTTTGTCGTTAGATTTCTAACGCTCACTTCAGCCACGACTCTAAATACCGGAGTTAGAAAGATCCCATTGAAAAGATAGGATACGCAATTGACGTAAGGGGATCTGCGGTATGGAAAAGTCGCGGCTGAAAAGTGAGCGTTAGACCCTTTTTTGACTGACTCCAAATACCGGCGGTAGCCTAAAACCAGCGTTAGGAGCCTCTAACGCTGGTTTTCACGGCTACCGCCAAACTCCAAATCTAGGCCCTAGTGTTTTAAAAAGTATTATTACAGCAGGCAGCAGCGGCCGTGACAGCCGTCAACGGGCAAGGTCAACTACAGTCTAAAACTAGTAGGCAAGTAGTTTTGCGGTTGTTCTAAAATATATAACTTGTAGGACTGTAGGTAAGTAGCTTTGAATCTGTTATAAAATATATAATTGTTTTAAAAACTATGAGACTCTAATATAACTAATAAAAAATTATAAATTATATTTAAATTTATAATAAAATGTATAATAAAATTACAGTTAATATAGCAGCACAGGCAGCAGTTAACTGCTTTTTTGAGAAAAAAAAAACTTTTTTATTTTTTTACAAGTTTGCAATCTGCAAATGAATTAATGACCTGCTTGCTGCTAATTCAACCAATTAAACGTCTTTTTCTAACTTAAACAAACTGAGTACTGAGTCAGTGTCACTGTCTGTCACTCTGATAAACTGAGTCTGAGATAGACCACTCTCTGTCTGACAATTGACAAACTAGAAAATTATCAGGGCAGGGACAGGGCCCCAGCCAGGCAAGAAAGAACTAAGGATTAGGAATGGGATCCTCTCTCAGAAAATTAAATATATATATATACTAATTATTAATTTCTGCAGTCTCAGGCTCTCAGCAGGTTAACAATAAATTCTGCCCAAAACTTAATTCAGTTAATAATATATAGAAATAGATATATTGCTCCGGCTCAGCCTCCACTCCCTCTCTGAGCTCTCTCTCTCTCGAGGCAAGGGAGGCAAGCAAGCCGCTCTGTCTAGGGCCTCTAGGCTACAATATTCAGTATTGGATTTTAAGAACTAACTAACTAGGTAGGTAAGTAGTCAATGTCAGTAACACACTGCAGTGGCTGCTATTAGTAGCTAGTAGAGATAGATTATTAGCTCAGGCTTTGGCAGCTGTAAACTAAACAACTGTAGAAAGAAATTCGACTGAGACACACTGTGAGTCACACACTCCTCTCCGCTCAACAGCAGACTCAACAATGAAGTTTTCGCGCCGTTGATGCGGGGGAGGAGCTGTTGTGACGTCATGTACCCGGCAAAGTGGCGTGCAGGCGCAGCCTATCCACAGGCTGGAAGACTTGTCGGAAGATCTCGGCGGGTCTCGTATTACCTCGGCTCGTAATCGTAAGCATCTTGTTGTTGACTTGTCACTGACCCGCCTCCCCACTCTCTGACGTATCCGGCATCGCGTGCGGTGCAGCCTATCAGGGCACAGGCTGAACTTGTCCCTCCCCACTCTCGCACAGTTCAGCCTGTGCGATAAGGCATGTATACTGCCTGGTTTGATGCCTGCAGTGAACAACATAGAAATCACTGACAGGCATGATAGGGCTCTAACCGCACGTGCTATAAGGGACAAAAATAACAGACAGACACAGTGACACTGAAAATTTTTTCATTTATTATATTAAAAATAAAATCAGAATTTGATATTTGGGGGTTAAAAATAAAATATAATTTTTTCAATAGAGGGATATTGGAAAAATTATATTTTATTCAATCAATATTTTTTTTTTCCTCTCAGCATCACAGGGGGGCACGTGCGAGTGTGCACACATGGAGGAGCCTCCACTGTATATACTCATTACCGTACACACACATATTATATACTGTTTATATACTCATTACCGTACCCACACATATTATATACCGTTTATATACTCATTACTGTACCCACACATATTATATACCGTTTATATACTCATTACTGTACACACACATATTATATACTGTTTATATACTCATTACTGTACCTACACATATTATATAACGTTTATATACTCATTACTGTACACACATATTATATACCGTTTATATACTCATTACTGTACACACACATATTATATACCGTTTATATACTCATTTACTGTACCACACATATTATATACTGTTTATATACTCATTTACTGTACCCACACATATTATATATAGTTTATATACTCATTTACTGTACCACACATATTATATACCGTTTATATACTCATTACTGTACACACACATATTATATACTGTTTATATACTCATTACTGTACACACACATATTATATACCGTTTATATACTCATTTACTGTACCACACATATTATATACCGTTTATATACTCATTTACTGTACCCACACATATTATATACCGTTTACATACTCATTTACTGTACCACACATATTATATACCGTTTATATACTCATTTACTGTACCCACACATATTATATACCGTTTTTCTCACCATTAAATGGACTTTCTAAAGATACCATTATTTTCATCATATCTTATAATTTACTATAAAAAAATTATAAAATATGATGAAAAATAAAAAAACACACTATTTCTAACTTTGACCCCCAAAATCTGTTACACATCTACATGCACCAAAAAACACCCATGCTAAATAGCTTCTAAATTTTGTCCTGAGTTTAGAAATACCCAATGTTTACATGTTCTTTGCTTTGTTTGCAAGTTATAGGGCAATAAGTACAAGTAGCACTTTGCTATTTCCAAACCATTTTTTTTTTAAATTTACATAAGTTACATTTTAACACTGATATCTGTCAGGAATCCCTGAACAACCCTTCACATGTATATATTTTTTTAGTAGACACCCCAAAGTATTGATCTAGGCCCATTTTGGTATATTTCATGCCACCATTTCACCGCAAAAAGCGATCAATTAAAAATAATTGTTCACTTTTTTACTAACTTTTTCCCAAACTTTAGGTTTCTCACTGAAATGATTTACAAACAGCTTGTGCAATTATGGCATAAATGGTTGTAAATGCTTCTCTGGGATCCCCTTTGTTCAGAAATAGCAGACATACAGTATATGGCTTTAGCATTGCTTTATGGTAATTAGAAGGCCACTAAATGCACCAAAAAAAGTTGTTGTTGTGTTTTTTTTATTATATATTTTCTGCAGTATAGGATACCCCCTTACCACCCAACATCCCTGAGCCCCCCCAAACAGCTCTCTAAACCTCCCCCCTCTCACTAATTGGTGCCATTTTGGGTACTGGCAGCTGTCTGCCAGTACCCACTTTTCAAAATAATGTGCCATTACTTATATAAATATTTATTTTTCTGTAGTGTAGCTACCCCCCACCCCCTCCCAGATCCCTTTTTTAAAACATCATTTTCTCCCTCTCCCAACAACTGCTTCCACCACCAGCCGCCGTGTGTACTCCCACACGCATCGGGGACTAATCCCACACTGCTGGCCAGAAGTTAGCCTGCGATAGGCCGCCCACCTGCCTCCCTGCAGCTGCTCCCACCAACGGTCGGCACCATCGCTGTCCGATGCTGAGAGGGTCACAGAGTGGCCCTCTCTGAATCGGTGTGCAAAAAAATGTATCGCAGTGATGCCTCAATATCGAGGCATCACTGCAATACCTTGAAAGCTGCTGGAAGTGATCACAATCGCTTCCACCGCTTGAAACCCAGAGGATGTGCCAGGAACGTCCTTGGTCATTAAGGATATTTTTTGTAGGACGTTCCTGGCACATCCTCGGTCACGAAGGGGTTAAGGAGGGTAGGGAGGGAAGACAAGAGTTAACCCTTAAGTTGCTGCATGCTTAGCCCTCCATTTTCCCTTGCTGCGGCAATATGATCTGGCAATAGCTTCTTTCCCTTTTACTTGTCATTATTTTACTGCTAAATTCCGCTTCAGACGAGCAAAGTGACAGAACCACAGAGCGAAGCTAACATGCAAGCGGGAGCATATAGGGCTAAGACTTTTGGGTGACAAACAGCTAATAGAGGCTCACCCCAGTGTATGAAGAAATATATAGCACCAAAAGCTTCCAGAGAGAAATATTACCCCAGGTGCAGATAAAGAATACACTTGTCTCTCAGGAGCCCTCAGGAGCAGTCAGCAGATAACCTGTCTCATACAATACACTAATCCCCTGTGGCTGTTACACTTTGTCATCCTAATTGTGAGCAGAAGTGAGGTAACTGTCTCAGTGACATACCAGCCACAGGTACTTTATAGTCCCATATATCTCAACAACACAATGACCGGTGCTGTAACTGTCTCAGTGACGTACCAGCCACGGGTACTTTATAGTCCCATATATCTCAACAACACAATGACCAATGCTGTAACTGTCTCAGTGACGTACCAGCCACAGGTACTTTATAGTCCCATATATCTCAACAACACAATGACCAGTGCTGTAACTGTCTCAGTGACGTACCAGCCACAGGTACTTTATAGTCCCATATATCTCAACAACACAATGACCGGTGCTGTAACTGTCTCAGTGACGTACCAGCCACAGGTACTTTATAGTCCCATATATCTCAACAACACAATGACCAGTGCTGTGACTGTCTCAGTGACATACCAGCCATCGTACTTTATAGTCCCATATATCTCAACAGCACAATGACCGGTGCTGTAACTGTCTCAGTGACGTACCAGCCACAGGTACTTTATAGTCCCATATATCTCAACAACACAATGACCAGTGCTGTAACTGTCTCAGTGACGTACCAGCCATGGGTACTTTATAGTCCCATATATCTCAACAACACAATGACAGGTGCTGTAACTGTCTCAGATACGTACCAGCCATGGGTACTTTATAGTCCCATATATCTCAACAACAAAATGACCGGTGCTGTAACTGTCTCAGTGACGTACCAGCCACAGGTACTTTATAGTCCCATATATCTCAACAACAAAATGACCGGTGCTGTAACTGTCTCAGTGACGTACCAGCCACGGGTACTTTATAGTCCCATATATCTCAACAACACAATGACCGGTGCTGTAACTGTCTCAGTGACGTACCAGCCACGGTACTTTATAGTCCCATATATCTCAACAACACAATGACCAGTGCTGTGACTGTCTCAGTGATGTACCAGCCACGGGTAATTTATAGTCCTGTATATCTCAACAACACAATGACCAGTGCTGTGACTGTCTCAGTGGCGTACCAGCCACGGGTACTTTATAGTCCCATATATCTCAACAACACAACGACCGGTTCTGTAACTTTCTCAGTGACGTACCAGCCACGGGTACTTTATAGTCCCATATATCTCAACAACACAATGACCAGTGCTGTGACTGTCTCAGTGACGTACCAGCCACGGGTACTTTATAGTCCCATATATCTCAACAACACAATGACCGGTGCTGTAACTGTCTCAGTGACATACCAGCCATCGTACTTTATAGTCCCATATATCTCAACAACACAATGACCGGTGCTGTAACTGTTTCAGTGACGTAACAGCCATAGGTACTTTATAGTGCCATATATCTCAACAACACAATGACCGGTGCTGTAACTGTCTCAGTGACGTACCAGCCATGGGTACGTTATAGTCCCATATATCTCAACAACACAATGACCGGTGCTGTAACTGTCTCAGTAACGTACCAGCCATCGTACTTTATAGTCCTATATATCTCAACAACACAATGACCAGTGCTGTAACTGTCTCAGTGACGTACCAGTCACGGTACTTTATAGTCCCATATATCTCAACAACACAACGACTGGTTCTGTAACTTTCTAAGTGACGTACCAGCCATGTGTACTTTATAGTCCCATATATCTCAACAACACAATGACCAGTGCTGTGACTGTCTCAGTGACGTACTAGCCATGTGTACTTTATAGTCCCATATATCTCAACAACACAATGACCAGTGCTGTGACTGTCTCAGTAACGTACCAGCCACAGGTACTTTATAGTCCCATATATCTCAACAACACAATGACCAGTGCTGTGACTGTCTCAGTGACGTACCAGCCACGGGTACTTTATAGTCCCTTATAGCTCAACAACACAATGACCAGTGCTGTGACTGTCTCAGTGACGTACCAGCCACGGGTACTTTATAGTCCCATATATCTCAACAACACAATGACCAGTGCTGTAACTGTTTCAGTGATGTACCAGCCACGGTACTTTATAGTCCCATATATCTCAACAGAACAATGACCGGTGCTGTGACTGTCTCAGTGACGTACCAGCCACGGTGCTTTATAGTCCCATATATCTCAACAACACAATGACCAGTGCTGTAACTGTCTCAGTGACGTACCAGCCATGGGTACTTTATAGTCCCATATATCTCAACAGCACAATGACCAGTGCTGTAACTGTCTCAGTGACGTACCAGCCATGGGTACTTTATAGTCCCATATATCTCAACAGCACAATGACCAGTGCTGTAACTGTCTCAGTGACGTACCAACCACGGGTACTTTATAGTCCCATATATCTCAACAGCACAATGACCAGTGCTGTAACTGTCTCAGTGACGTACCAGCCATGGTACTTTATAGTCCCATATATCTCAACAACACAATGACCAGTGCTGTGACTGTCTCAGTGACGTATCAGCCACGGGTACTTTATAGTCCCATATATCTCAACAACACAATGACCAGTGCTGTGACTGTCTCAGTGACGTACCAGCCATGGATACTTTATAGTCCCATATATCTCAACAACACAATGACCGGTGCTGTAACTGTCTCAGTGACGTACCAACCACGGGTACTTTATAGTCCCATATATCTCAACAGCACAATGACCAGTGCTGTAACTGTCTCAGTGACATACCAGCCATCGTACTTTATAGTCCCATATATCTCAACAACACAATGACCAGTGCTGTAACTGTCTCAGTGACATACCAGCCATCGTACTTTATAGTCCCATATATCTCAACAACACAATGACCAGTGCTGTAACTGTTTCAGTGACGTACCAGCCACGGTACTTTATAGTCCCATATATCTCAACAACACAATGACCAGTGCTGTAACTAGACATGTGCGGTTCGTTTCGGATTAATTCGGAAATTCGGTAAATTCGGTAAATTCGGTGATTCGGATCGATTCGGATTTCCGAATTAAAATACTTCCGAATCTACCGAATGAATCCGAAATAGCTGCCGTATCTCCGAATAAATCCGAATTAGCTCGTTAAAATTCGGCATTTCCCCATAGGAAACAATGGGAGTTTCGGCTGAAAAAAAACTAACACCGCAGCCCCATTGTTTCCTATGGGGAAACACTAAGTCTGCACCTAACACCCTAACATGTACCCCGAGTCTCTAAACACCCCTAATCTGACACTTATTAACCCCTAATCTGCTGGCTCCGCTATTGCTGACACCTGCATTATTTTATTAACCCCAAATCTGCCGACCGAATATCGCCGCCACCTACATTATAACTATTAACCCCTAATCTGCTGTCCCTAACACCGCCGACCCCTACATTATAGTTATTAACCCCTAATCTGCCCCCCCCAACGTCGCCGCAATCTAACTACAAGTATTAACCCCTAATCTGCCGACCCGATATCGCCGCCGCCTACATTATAGCTATTAACCCCTAATCTGGTGTCCCTAACACCGCCGACCCCTACATTATAGTTATTAACCCCTAATCTGCCCCCCCCAACGTCGCCGCAATCTAACTACAAGTATTAACCCCTAATCTGCCGACCGCAAATCGCCGCCACTATAATAAATGTATTAACCCCTAAACCGCCGCACTCCCGCCTCGCAAACACTATAATACATTTTATTAACCCCTAATCTGCCCTCCCTAACATCACCGCCACCTACCTACAATTATTAACCCCTAATCTCCCGCCCCCATCGTCGCCGCTACTATAATAAGGTTATTAACCCCTAAACCTAAGTCTAACCCTAACACTAACACCCCCTAACTTAAATATAATTTAAATAAAACGAAATAAATTTACTATAGTTAAATAAATGAATCCTATTTAAAACTAAATACTTACCTGTAAAATAAACCCTAAGATAGCTGCAATATAACTAATAGTTACATTGTAGCTATTTTAGCATTTATTTTTATTTTACAGGCAACTTTGTATTTATTTTAACTAGGTACAATAGTTATTAAATAGTTAATAACTATTTAATAACTACCTAGCTAAAATAAATACAAATTTACCTGTAAAATAAATCCTAACCTAAGTTACTAAATTACAAAAGTTAACAGCTCTATTACCTTACCAGCCCTGAACAGGGCCCTTTGCAGGGCATGCCCCAAAGAAAACAGCTCTTTTGCCTGTAAAAAAAAAAACACAATCCCCCCCCCCCCACATTACAACCCACCACCATGGAATCAGCCAATCAGATTGACCTCGCATTCTATTGGCTGTTCCGATCAGCCAATAGAATGCGAGCTCAATCTGATTGGCTGATTGGATCAGCCAATCGGATTGAACTTGAATCTGATTGGCTGATTGAATCAGCCAATCAGATTTTTCCTACCTTAATTCCGATTGGCTGATAGAATCCTATCAGCCAATCGGAATTCAAGGGACACCATCTTGGATGACGTCACTTAAAGGTACAGTCACCTAGTCGTCGGATCAAGAAAGAAGAGGATGCTCTGCGTGGGATGTCTTCAGGATGCTGCCGCTCCGCTCCGGATGGATGAACAGAGAAGATGCCGCCTGGATCAAGACTTCTGATGGATGGAAGACCTCTTCTTGGCCCGCTTGGATGAAGACTTCTGCTGGTCTGGATGTCCTCTTCTGCCCCATCGGATGAAGACTTCGGCCCGCTGGGTGAAGACACGGTAGAGAGAGATCTTCAGGGGGGTAGTGTTAGGTTTATTTAAGGGGGGTTTGGGTTAGAGTAGGGGTATGTGGGTGGTGGGTTGTAATGTGGGGGGGGATATTGTGTTTTTTTTTTACAGGCAAAAGAGCTGTTTTCTTTGGGGCATGCCCCCGCAAAAGGCCCTTTTAAGGGCTGGTAAGGTAATAGAGCTGATTACTTTTGTAATTTAGTATAGGGTAGGGCATTTTTTTATTTTGGGGGGCTTTGTTATTTTATTAGGGGGCTTAGATTAGGTGTAATTAGTTTAAAATTCTTGTAATTTTTTTTATTTTTTGTAATTTAGTGTTTGTTTTTTTTGTACTTTAGTTTAGTTTATTTCATTGTATTTAATTGTAGGTACTTGTAGTTAATTTATTTAATGATAGTGTAGTGTTAGGTTTAATAGTAACTTAGGTTAGGATTTATTTTACAGGTAATTTTGTCATTATTTTAACTAGGTAGTTAGTAAATAGTTAATAACTATTTAATAGCTATTGTACCTAGTTAAAATAAATACAAAGTTGCCTGTAAAATAAATATAAATGCTAAAATAGCTACAATGTAACTATTAGTTATATTGTAGCTATATTAGGGTTTATTTTACAGGTAAGTATTTAGTTTTATATAGGATTAATTTATTTAGTTAATTTAATGACAGTGTAGTGTTAGGTGTAATTGTAACTTAGGTTAGGGTTTATTTTACAGGTAAATTTGTATTTATTTTAGCTAGGTAGTTATTAACTATTTAATAGCTATTGTACCTAGTTAAAATAAATACAAAGTTGCCTGTAAAATAAATATAAATCCTAAAATAGCTACAATGTAACTATTAGTTATATTGAAGCTATATTAATAGCTAGTAGGGGGCTTAGATTAGGTGTAATTAGTTTAAAATTATTGTAATATTTTATTATTTTTGCTAATTTAGTGTTTGTTTGTTTTTTTGTACTTTTCTGATGGATGGAAGACCTCTTCTTGCCCCGCTTGGATGAAGACTTCTGCCGGTCTGGATGTCCTCTTCTGCCCCATCGGATGAAGACTTCGGCCCGGCTGGGTGAACACGACTCAAGGTAGGGAGATCTTCAGGGGGGTAGTGTTAGGTTTATTTAAGGGGGGTTTGGGTTAGAGTAGGGGTATGTGGGTGGTGGGTTGTAATGTGGGGGGGGGGGGTATTGTGTTTTTTTTTACAGGCAAAAGAGCTGTTTTCTTTGGGGCATGCCCCGCAAAAGGCCCTGTTCAGGGCTGGTAAGGTAATAGAGCTGTTAACTTTTGTAATTTAGTATAGGGTAGGGCATTTTTTTTTATTTTGGGGGGCTTTGTTATTTTATTAGGGGGCTTAGATTAGGTGTAATTAGTTTAAAATTCTTGTAATATTTTTTTATTTTTTGTAATTTAGTGGGGGGGGGTTTGTACTTTAGTTTAGTTTTTTAATTGTATTTAATTGTAGGTACTTGTAGTTAATTTATTTAATGATAGTGTAGTGTTAGGTTTAATTGTAACTTAGGTTAGGATTTATTTTACAGGTAATTTTGTAATTATTTTAACTAGGTAGCTATTAAATAGTCAATATCTATTTAATAGCTATTGAACCTAGTTAAAATAAATACAAAGTTGCTTGTACAATAAATATAAATGCTAAAATAGCTACAATGTAACTATTAGTTATATTGCAGCTATATTAGGGTTTATTTTACAGGTAAGTCTTTAGTTTTAAATAGGGTTCATTTATTTAGTTAATTTAATGATAGTGTAGTGTTAGGTGTAATTGTAACTTAGGTTATGATTTATTTTACAGGTAAATTTGTATTTATTTTAGCTAGGTAGTTATTAAATAGTTATTAACTATTTAATAGCTATTGTACCTAGTTAAAATAAATACAAAGTTGCCTGTAAAATAAATATAAATCCTAAAATAGCTACAATGTAACTATTAGTTATATTGAAGCTATATTAATAGCTAGTAGGGGGCTTAGATTAGGTGTAATTAGTTTAAAATTATTGTAATATTTTATTATTTTTTGTAATTTAGTGTTTGTTTGTATTTTGGTACTTGTATGATGGATGGAAGACCTCTTCTTGCCCCGCTTGGATGAAGACTTCTGCCGGTCTGGATGTCCTCTTCTTCCCCATCGGATGAAGACTTCGGCCCGGCTGGGTGAACACGACTCAAGGTAGGGAGATCTTCAGGGGGGTAGTGTTAGGTTTATTTAAGGGGGGTTTGGGTTAGAGTAGGGGTATGTTGGTGGTGGGTTGTAATGTGAGGGGGGGGGTTGTGTTTTTTTTTTACAGGCAAAAGAGCTGTTTTCTTTGGGGCATGCCCCGCAAAGGGCCCTGTTCAGGGCTGGTAAGGTAATAGAGCTGTTAACTTTTGTAATTTAGTATAGGGTAGGGCATTTTTTTTATTTTGGGGGGCTTTGTTATTTTATTAGGGGGCTTAGATTAGGTGTAATTAGTTTAAAATTCTTTTAATATTTTTTTATTTTTTGTAATTTAGTGGTTTTTTATTTTTTGTAATTTAGTGGGGGGGTTTTGTACTTTAGTTTATTTAATTGTAGATAATTGTAGGTACTTGTAGTTAATTTATTTAATGACAGTGTAGTGTTAGGTTTAATTGTAACTTAGGTTAGGATTTATTTTACAGGTAATTTTGTAATTATTTTAACTAGGTAGCTATTAATTAGTCAATAACTATTTAATAGCTTTTGTACCTAGTTAAAATAAATACAAAGTTGCCTGTAAAATAAATATAAATCCTAAAATAGCTACAATATAATTATTCGTTATATTGTAGCTATATTAGGGTTTATTTTACAGGTAAGTATTTAGTTTTAAATATGATTCATTTATTTAGTTAATTTAATGATAGTGTAGTGTTAGGTGTAATTGTAACTTAGGTTAGGATTTATTTTACAGGTAAATTTGTATTTATTTTAGCTAGGTAGTTATTAAATAGTTATTAACTATTTAATAACTATTGTACCTAGTTAAAATAAATACAAAGTTGCCTGTAAAATAAAAATAAATCCTAAAATAGCTACAATGTAACTATTAGTTATATTGCAGCTATATTAGGGTTTATTTTACAGGTAAGTCTTTAGTTTTAAATAGGATTCATTTATTTAACTATAGTAAACTTATTTTGTTTTATTTAAATTATATTTAAGTTAGGGGGTGTTAGTGTTAGGGTTAGACTTAGGTTTAGGGGTTAATAACCTTATTATAGTAGCGGCGACGTTGGGGGCGGGAGATTAGGGGTTAATAATTGTAGGTAGGTGGCGGCGATGTTAGGGAGGGCAGATTAGGGGTTAATAAAATGTATTATAGTGTTTGCGAGGCGGGAGTGCGGCGGTTTAGGGGTTAATACATTTATTATAGTGGCGGCGATTTGCGGTCGGCAGATTAGGGGTTAATACTTGTAGTTAGATTGTGGCGACGTTGGGGGGAGGCAGATTAGGGGTTAATAACTATAATGTAGGGGTCGGCGGTGTTAGGGACAGCAGATTAGGGGTTAATAGTTATAATGTAGGCGGCGGCGATATCGGGTCGGCAGATTAGGGGTTAATACTTGTAGTTAGATTGCGGCGACGTTGGGGGAGGCTGATTAGGGGTTAATAACTATAATGTAGGGGTCGGCGGTGTTAGGGACAGCAGATTAGGGGTTAATAGCTATAATGTAGGCGGCGGCGATATCGGGTCGGCAGATTAGGGGTTAATACTTGTAGTTAGATTGCGGCGACATTGGGGGGGGCAGATTAGGGGTTAATAACTATAATGTAGGGGTCGGCGGTGTTAGGGACAGCAGATTAGGGGTTAATAGCTATAATGTAGGCGGCGGCGATATCGGGTCGGCAGATTAGGGGTTAATACTTGTAGTTAGATTGCGGCGACATTGGGGGGGGCAGATTAGGGGTTAATAACTATAATGTAGGGGTCGGCGGTGTTAGGGACAGCAGATTAGGGGTTAATAGCTATAATGTAGGTTGCGGCGATATCCGATCGGCAGATTAGGGGTTAAATAATGTTATTATAGGGTTTGCGATGTGGGGGGGCCTCGGTTTAGTGGTTCATAGGTAGTTTATGGGTGTTAGTGAATTAGTGTACTAAATGGGTGTTAGTGTACTAAAAACATACCGAATTTCGGAACGGAATAGAACCGAATTCAGCCGAATCCGAATAAATCCGAAACGAATTTATTCGGATCCGAATAAATCCGAAACTAATTTATTCAAATTTTGCCGAATCCGATTCGATCCGAAACGAAATTCGAAAAGTCCGAATCGATCCGAACCGAAAACGAACCGAATTTTTTAGCGGTGCACATGTCTAGCTGTAACTGTCTCAGTGACGTACCAGCCACGGGTACTTTATAGTCCCATGTATCTCAACAGCACAATGACCAGTGCTGTAACTGTCTCAGTGACATTCCAGCCATGGGTACTTTATAGTCCCATGTATCTCAACAGCACAATGACCAGTGCTGTAACTGTCTCAGTGACGTACCAACCACGGGTACTTTATAGTCCCATATATCTCAATAGCACAATGACCAGTGCTGTAACTGTCTCAGTGACATACCAGCCACGGGTACTTTATAGTCCCATATATCTCAACAACACAATGACCAGTGCTGTAACTGTCTCAGTGACGTACCAGCCATCGTACTTTACAGTCCCATATATCTCAACAACACAATGACCAGTGCTGTAACTGTCTCAGTGACGTACCAGCCACAGGTACTTTATAGTCCCATATATCTCAACAACACAATGACCAGTGCTGTAACTGTCTCAGTGACGTACCAGCCATCGTACTTTACAGTCCCATATATCTCAACAACACAATGACCAGTGCTGTAACTGTCTCAGTGACGTACCAGCCACAGGTACTTTATAGTCCCATATATCTCAACAACACAATGACCAGTACTGTAACTGTCTCAGTGACATACCAGCCACAGGTACTTTATAGTCCCATATATCTCAACAACACAATGACCAGTGCTGTGACTGTCTCAGTGACGTACCAGCCATGGTACTTTATAGTCCCATATATCTCAACAACACAATGACCAGTGCTGTGACTGTCTCAGTGACGTACCAGCCATCGTACTTTATAGTCCCATATATCTCAACAACACAATGACCGGTGCTGTAACTGTTTCAGTGACGTAACAGCCACAGGTACTTTATAGTCCCATATATCTCAACAGCACAATGACCAGTGCTGTAACTGTCTCAGTGACATACCAACCACGGGTACTTTATAGTCCCATATATCTCAACAGCACAAAGACCAGTGCTGTAACTGTCTCAGTGACATACCAGCCACGGGTACTTTATAGTCCCATATATCTCAACAACACAATGACCAGTGCTGTAACTGTCTCTGTGACGTACCAGCCACGGGTACTTTATAGTCCCATATATCTCAACAGCACAATGACCGGTTCTGTAACTGTCTCAGTGACGTACCAGCCATGGGTACTTTATAGTCCCATATATCTCAACAACACAATGACCGGTGCTGTAACTGTCTCAGTGACGTACCAGCATGTGTACTTTATAGTCCCATATATCTCAACAACACAATGACCGGTGCTGTAACTGTCTCAGTGACGTACCAGCATGTGTACTTTATAGTCCCATATATCTCAACAACACAATGACCAGTGCTGTAACTTTCTCAGTGACGTACCAGCCACGGGTACTTTATAGTCCCATATATCTCAACAACACAATGACCGGTGCTGTAACTGTCTCAGTGACGTACCAGCCATCGTACTTTATAGTCCCATATATCTCAACAACACAATGATCAGTGCTGTAACTATCTTAGTGACTTACCAGCCATGTGTACTTTATAGTCCCATATATCTCAACAACACAATGACCAGTGCTGTGACTGTCTCAGTGATGTACCAGCCACGGGTACTTTAAAGTCCCATACATCTCAACAACACAATGACCAGTGCTGTGACTGTCTCAGTGACGTACCAGCCATCGTACTTTATAGTCCCATATATCTCAACAACACAATGACCGGTGCTGTAACTGTTTCAGTGACGTACCAGCCACAGGTACTTTAAAGTCCCATATACCTCAACAGCACAATGACCAGTGTTGTAACTGTCTCAGTGACGTACCAACCACGGGTACTTTATAGTCCCATATATCTCAACAGCACAATGACCAGTGCTGTAACTGTCTCAGTGACATACCAGCCACGGGTACTTTATAGTCCCATATATCTCAACAACACAATGACCAGTGATGTAACTGTCTCTGTGACATACCAGCCACGGGTACTTTATAGTCCCATATTTCTAAACAACACAATGACCAGTGCTGTAACTGTCTCAGTGACGTTCCAGCCATGGGTACTTTATAGTCCCATATATCTCAACAACACAATGACCGGTGCTGTAACTGTCTCAGTGACGTACCAGCCATCGTACTTTATAGTCCTATATATCTCAACAACACAATGACCAGTGCTGTAACTGTCTCAGTGACGTACCAGCCATGGGTACTTTATAGTCCTATATATCTCAACAACACAATGACCAGTGCTGTAACTGTCTTATTGACTTACCAGCCATGTGTACTTCATAGTCCCATATATCTCAACAACACAATGACCAGTGCTGTGACTGTCTCAGTGACGTACCAGCCACGGGTACATTAAAGTCCCAAATATCTCAACAATACAATGACCAGTGCTGTGACTGTCTCAGTGACGTACCAGCCATCGTACTTTATAGTCCCATATATCTCAACAACACAATGACCGGTGCTGTAACTGTTTCAGTGACGTACCAGCCACAGGTACTTTAAAGTCCCATACATCTCAACAGCACAATGACCAGTGCTGGAACTGTCTCAGTGACATACCAGCCATGGGTTCTTTGTAGTCCCATATATCTCAACAGCACAATGACCAGTGCTGTAACTGTCTCAGTGACATAACAGCCATGGGTACTTTATAGTCCCATATATTTCAACAACACAATGACCAGTGCTGTAACTGTCTCAGTGACGTACCAACCACGGGTTCTTTATAGTCCCATATATCTCAATAGCACAATGACCAGTGCTGTGACTGTCTCAGTGACGTACCAACCACGGGTTCTTTATAGTCCCATATATCTCAACAGCACAATGACCAGTGCTGTAACTGTCTCAGTGACATACCAGCCACGGGTACTTTATAGTCCCATATATCTCAACAACACAATGACCAGTGCTGTAACTGTCTCAGTGACGTACCAGCCATGGTACTGTATAGTCCCATATATCTCAACAACACAATGACCGGTGCTGTGACTGTCTCAGTGACGTACCAGCCATGGGTACTTTATAGTCCCATATATCTCAAAAAAACAACGACCGGTGCTGTGACTGTCTCAGTGACGTACCAGCCATGGGTACTTTATAGTCCCATATATCTCAACAACACAATGACCGGTGCTGTGACTGTCTCAGTGACGTACCAGCCAAGAGTACTTTATAGTCCCATATATCTCAACAACACAATGACCAGTATGACCAGTGCTGTGACTGTCTCAGTGACGTACCAGCCATGGTACTTTATAGTCCCATATATCTCAACAACACAATGACCGGTGCTGTGACTGTCTCAGTGACGTACCAGCCACAGGTACTTTATAGTCGCATATATCTCAACAACACAATGACCAGTGCTGTGACTGTCTCAGTGACATACCAGCCACGGTACTTTATAGTCCCATATATCTCAACAACACAATGACCAGTGATGTGACTGTCTCAGTGACGTACCAGCCACGGTACTTTATAGTCCCATATATCTCAACAACACAATGACCAGTGCTGTGACTGTCTCAGTGACATACCAGCCACAGGTACTTTATAGTCCCATATATCTCAACAACACAATGACCGGTGCTGTAACTGTCTCAGTGACGTACCAGCCATCATACTTTATAGTCCCATATATCTCAACAACACAATGACCGGTGCTGTAACTGTCTCAGTGACGTACCAGCCATGGGTACTTTATAGTCCCATATATCTCAACAACACAATGACCGGTGCTGTAACTTTCTCAGTGACGTACCAGCCATCGTACTTTATAGTCCTATATATCTCAACAACACAATGACCAGTGCTGTAACTGTCTCAGTGACGTACCAGCCATCGTACTTTATAGTCCCATATATCTCAACAACACAATGACCGGTGCTGTAACTGTCTCAGTGACGTACCAGCCATCGTACTTTATACTCCCATATATCTCAACAACACAATGACCGGTGCTGTAACTGTCTCAGTGACGTACCAGCCATGGGTACTTTATAGTCCCATATATCTCAACAACACAACGACCGGCTCTGTAACTTTCTAAGTGACGTACCAGCCACGGGTACTTTAAAGTCCCATATATCTCAACAACACAATGACCAGTGCTGTGACTGTCTCAGTGACGTACCAGCCATCGTACTTTATAGTCCCATATATCTCAACAACACAATGACCGCTACTGTAACAGCCACAGGTACTTTATAGTCCCATATATCTCAACAACACAATGACCGGTGCTGTAACTGTCTCAGTGACGTACCAGCCATGGGTACTTTATAGTCCCATATATCTCAACAACACAATGACCAGTGATGTAACTGTCTCAGTGACTTACCAGCCACAGGTACTTTATAGTCCCATATATCTCAACAACACAATGACCAGTGCTGTGACTGTCTCAGTGACGTACCAGCCATCGTACTTTATAGTCCCATATATCTCAACAACACAATGACCGGTGCTGTAACTTTCTCAGTGACGTACCAGCCATCGTACTTTATAGTCCTATATATCTCAACAACACAATGACCAGTGATGTAACTGTCTCAGTGATGTACCAGCCATCGTACTTTATAGTCCTATATATCTCAACAACACAATGACCGGTGCTGTAACTTTCTCAGTGACGTACCAGCCATCGTACTTTATAGTCCCATATATCTCAACAACACAATGACCAGTGCTGTGACTGTCTCAGTAACGTACCAGCATGTGTACTTTATAGTCCTATATATCTCAACAACACAATGACCAGTGATGTAACTGTCTCAGTGATGTACCAGCCATCGTACTTTATAGTCCTATATATCTCAACAACACAATGACCGGTGCTGTAACTTTCTCAGTGACGTACCAGCCATCGTACTTTATAGTCCCATATATCTCAACAACACAATGACCGGTGCTGTAACTTTCTCAGTGACGTACCAGCCATCGTACTTTATAGTCCTATATATCTCAACAACACAATGACCAGTGATGTAACTGTCTCAGTGATGTACCAGCCATCGTACTTTATAGTCCTATATATCTCAACAACACAATGACCGGTGCTGTAACTTTCTCAGTGACGTACCAGCCATTGTACTTTATAGTCCTATATATCTCAACAACACAATGACCAGTGATGTAACTTTCTCAGTGACGTACTAGCCATGTGTACTTTATAGTCCCATATATCTCAACAACACAATGACCAGTGCTGTGACTGTCTCAGTAACGTACCAGCATGTGTACTTTATAGTCCCTTATATCTCAACAACACAATGACCAGTGCTGTGACTGTCTCAGTGACGTACCAGCCACGGGTACTTTATAGTCCCATATATCTCAACAACACAATGACCAGTGCTGTGACTGTCTCAGTGACGTACCAGCCACGGGTACTTTATAGTCCCATATATCTCAACAACACAATGACCAGTGCTGTGACTGTCTCAGTGACATACCAGCCATCGTACTTTATAGTCCCATATATCTTAACAACACAATGACCGGTACTGTAACTGTTTCAGTGACGTACCAGCCACAGGTACTTTATAGTCCCATATATCTCAACAGCACAATGACCAGTGCTGTAACTGTCTCAGTGACGTACCAGCAACGGTACTTTATAGTCCCATATATCTCAACAACACAATGACCAGTGCTGTGACTGTCTCAGTGACGTACCAGCCATGGTACTTTATAGTCCCATATATCTCAACAGCACAATGACCAGTGCTGTAACTGTCTCAGTGACGTACCAGCCATCGTACTTTATAGTCCCATATATCTTAACAACACAATGACCGGTACTGTAACTGTTTCAGTGACGTACCAGCCACAGGTACTTTATAGTCCCATATATCTCAACAGCACAATGACCAGTGCTGTAACTGTCTCAGTGACATACAAGCCACGGGTACTTTATAGTCCCATATATCTCAACAGCACAATAACCAGTGCTGTAACTGTCTCAGGGACGTACCAACCACGGGTACTTTATAGTCCCATATATCTCAACAGCACAATAACCAGTGCTGTAACTGTCTCAGGGACGTACCAACCACGGGTACTTTATAGTCCCATATATCTCAACAGCACAATAACCAGTGCTGTAACTGTCTCAGGGACGTACCAACCACGGGTACTTTATAGTCCCATATATCTCAACAGCACAATGACCAGTGCTGTAACTGTCTCAGTGACATACAAGCCACGGGTACTTTATAGTCCCATATATCTCAACAGCACAATAACCAGTGCTGTAACTGTCTCAGGGACGTACCAACCACGGGTACTTTATAGTCCCATATATCTCAACAACACAATGACCAGTGCTGTAACTGTCTCAGTGACATACCAGTCACGGGTACTTTATAGTCCCATATATCTCAACAACACAATGACCAGTGCTGTGACTGTCTCAGTAACGTACCAGCATGTGTACTTTATAGTCCCATATATCTCAACAACACAATGACCAGTGCTGTGACTGTCTCAGTGACATACCAGCCATCGTACTTTATAGTCCCATATATCTCAACAACACAATGACCAGTGCTGTGACTGTCTCAGTGACGTACCTGCCACGGGTACTTTATAGTCCCATATATCTCAACAGCACAATGACCAGTGCTGTAACTGTCTCAGTGACGTACCAGCCACAGGTACTTTATAGTCCCATATATCTCAAAAACACAATGACCAGTGCTGTGACTGTCTCAGTGACGTACCAGCCACGGATACTTTATAGTCCCATATATCTCAACAGCACCATGACCAGTGCTGTAACTGTCTCAGTGACATACCAGCCACGGGTACTTTATAGTCCCATATATCTCAACAGCACAATGACCAGTGCTGTAACTGTCTCAGTGACATACCAGCCACGGGTACTTTATAGTCCCATATATCTCAACAACACAATGACCAGTGCTGTAACTGTCTCTGTGACATACAAGCCACGGGTACTTTATAGTCCCATATATCTCAACAACACAATGACCAGTGCTGTAACTGTCTCAGTGACGTACCAGCCACGGGTACTTTATAGTCCCATATATCTCAACAACACAATGACCGGTGCTGTGACTGTCTCAGTGACGTACCAGCCATGGTACTTTATAGTCCCATATATCTCAACAGCACAATGACCGGTGCTGTGACTGTCTCAGTGACGTACCAGCCATGGTACTTTATAGTCCCATATATCTCAACAACACAATGACCAGTGCTGTAACTGTCTCAGTGACATACCAGCCACGGGTACTTTATAGTCCCATATATCTCAACAACACAATGACCAGTGCTGTAACTGTCTCAGTGACGTACCAGCCACGGGTACTTTATAGTCCCATATATCTCAACAACACAATGACCAGTGCTGTAACTGTCTCAGTGACGTACCAGCCACAGGTACTTTATAGTCCCATATATCTCAACAACACAATGACCAGTGCTGTAACTGTCTCAGTGACGTACCAGCCACGGGTACTTTATAGTCCCATATATCTCAACAACACAATGACCAGTGCTGTAACTGTCTCAGTGACGTACCAGCCACGGGTACTTTATAGTCCCATATATCTCAACAACACAATGACGGTGCTGTGACTGTCTCAGTGACGTACCAGCCACGGGTACTTTATAGTCCCATATATCTCAACAACACAATGACCAGTGCTGTAACTGTCTCAGTGACGTACCAGCCACGGGTACTTTATAGTCCCATATATCTCAACAACACAATGACCAGTGCTGTAACTGTCTCAGTGACGTACCAGCCACGGGTACTTTATAGTCCCATATATCTCAACAACACAATGACCGGTGCTGTAACTGTCTCAGTGACGTACCAGCCACTGGTACTTTATAGTCCCATATATCTCAACAACACAATGACCGGACTGTGACTGTCTCAGTGACGTACCAGCCACGGGTACTTTATAGTCCCATATATCTCAACAACACAATGACCAGTGCTGTAACTGTCTCAGTGACGTACCAGCCACGGGTACTTTATAGTCCCATATATCTCAACAACACAATGACCAGTGCTGTAACTGTCTCAGTGACGTACCAGCCACGGGTACTTTATAGTCCCATATATCTCAACAACACAATGACCAGTGCTGTGACTGTCTCAGTGACGTACCAGCCACGGGTACTTTATAGTCCCATATATCTCAACAACACAATGACCAGTGCTGTGACTGTCTCAGTGACGTACCAGCCACGGGTACTTTATAGTCCCATATATCTCAACAACACAATGACCGGTGCTGTGACTGTCTCAGTGACGTACCAGCCACGGTACTTTATAGTCCCATATATCTCAACAACACAATGACCAGTGCTGTGACTGTCTCAGTGACGTACCAGCCACGGGTAATTTATAGTCCTGTATATCTCAACAACACAATGACCAGTGCTGTGACTGTCTCAGTGACGTACCAGCCACGGATACTTTATAGTCCCATATATCTCAACAACACAATGACCGGTGCTGTGACTGTCTCAGTGACGTACCAGCCACGGGTACTTTATAGTCCCATATATCTCAACAACACAATGACCAGTGCTGTAACTGTCTCAGTGACGTACCAGCCACGGTACTTTATAGTCCCATATATCTCAACAACACAATGACCAGTGCTGTAACTGTCTCAGTGACGTACCAGCCATGGGTACTTTATAGTCCCATATATCTCAACAACACAATGACCAGTGCTGTAACTGTCTCAGTGACGTACCAGCCACAGGTACTTTATAGTCCCATATATCTCAACAACACAATGACCAGTGCTGTGACTGTCTCAGTGACATACCAGCCACGGTACTTTATAGTCCCATATATCTCAACAACACAATGACCAGTGCTGTGACTGTCTCAGTGACGTACCTGCAGAGGCTTAGATACAGGGTAATCACAGAGGTAAATGTATATTAATATAACTGAGATAAGGGGCAGTCTGCAGAGGTTTAGATACAGGGTAATTACACAGGTAAAAAGTATATTAATATAACTGAGATAAGGAGCAGTCTGCAGAGGCTTAGATACAGGGTTATCACAGAGGTAAAAAGTATATTATTATAACTGAGATAAGGAGCAGTCTGCAGAGGCTTAGATACAAGGTAATCACACAGGTGAAAAGTAGAATAATATAACTGAGATAAGGAGCAGTCTGCAGAGGTTTAGATACAGGGTAATCACAGAGGTAAAAAGTATATTACTATAACTGAGATAAGGAGCAGTCTGCAGAGGCTTAGATACAATGTAATCACAGAGGTAAAATTATATTAATATAACTGAGATAAGGAGCAGTCTGCAGAGGCTTAGATATAAGGTAATCACAAAGGTAAAAAGTATATTAATATAACTGAGATAAGGAGCAGTCTGCAGAGGCTTGGATACAGGATAATCACAGAGGTAAAAAGTATATTAATATAACTGAGATAAGGGGCAGTCTGCAGAGGCTTAGATAAACGTTAATCACAGAGGTAAAAAGTATATTAATATAACTGAGATAAGGAGCAGTCTGCAGAGACTTAAATACAAGGTAATCACAGAGGTAAAAACTATATTAATATAACTGAAATAAGAGGGCAGTCTGCAGAGGCTTAGATACAGGGTAATCACAGAAGTAAAAAGTATATTAATATAACTGAGATAAGGAGCAGTCTGCAGAGGCTTAGATATAAGGTAATCACGGAGGTAAAAAGTGTATTAATATAACTGAGAAAAGGGGCAGTCTGCAGAGGCTTAGATACAAGGTAATCACTGAGGTAAAAAGTATATTACTATAACTGAGATAAGGAGCAGTCTGCAGAGACTTAGATACAAGGCAATCACAGAGGTAAAAAGTATATTAATATAACTGAGATAAGGGGAAGTCTGCAGAGGCTTAGATACAAGGTAATCACAGAGGTAAAAAGTATATTAATATAACTGAGATAAGGGGCAGTCTGCAGAGGCTTAGATACAAGGTAATCACAGAGGTAAAAAGTATATTAATATAACTGAGATAAGGAGCAGTCTGCAGAGGCTTAGATACAGGGTAATCACAGAGGTAAAAAGTAAATTAATATAACTGAGATAAGGAACAATCTGCAGAGGCTTAGATACAGGGTAATCACAGAGGTAAAAAGTATATTAATATAACTGAGATAAAGAGCAGTCTGCAGAGGCCTAGATACAGGGTAATCACAGTGGTAAAAAGTATATTAATATAACTGAGATAAGGAGCAGTCTGCAGAGGCTTAGATACAGGGTAATCACAGTGGTAAAAAGTATATTAATATAACTGAGATAAGGAGCAGTCTGCAGAGCCCTAGATACAAGGTAATCACAGATGTAAAATGTATATTAATATAACTGAGATAAGGGGGCAGTCTGCAGAGGCTTATATACAAGGTAATCACAGATTTAAAAAGTATATTAATATAACTGAGATAAGGAGCAGTCTGCAGAGGCTCAGATACAAGGTAATCACAGAGGTAAAAGGTATATTAATATAACTGAGATAAGGGGGCAGTTTGCAGAGGCTTAGATATAAGGTAACCACAAAGGTAAAAAGTATATTAATATAACTGAGATAAGGAGCAGTCTGCAGAGGCTTAGATACAAAGTAATCACAGAGGTAAAAAGTATATTAATATAACTGAGATAAGGAGCAGTCTGCAGAGGCTTTGATACAAGGTAATCACAGAGGTAAAAATTATAATAATATAAGTGAGATAAGGGGGCAGTCTGCAGAGGCTTAGATACAGGGTAATCACAGACGTAAAAAGTTTATTAATATAACTGAGATAAGGGGCAGTCTGCAGATGGTTAGATACAGGGTAATCACAGAGATAAAAAGTATATTAATATAAATGAGATAAGGAGCAGTCTGCAAAGGCTTAGATACAAGGTAATCACAGAGGTAAAAGTATGTTAATATATCTGAGATAAGGAGAAGTCTGCAGAGACTTAGATACAAGGCAATCACAGAGGTAAAAAGTATATTAATATAACTGAGATAAGGGGCAGTCTGCAGAGGCTTAGATATAAGGTAATCACATAGGTAAAAAGTAGATTAATATAACTGAGATAAGGAGCAGTCTGCAGAGGCTTAGATACAGGGTAATCACAGACGTAAAAAGTATATTAATATAACTGAGATAAGGGGCAGTCTGCAGAGGCTTAGATACAAGGTAATCACAGAGGTAAAAAGTGTATTAATATAAATGAGATAAGGAGCAGTCTGCAAAGGCTTAGATACAGGGTAATCACAGACGTAAAAAGTATATTAATATATCTGAGATAAGGGGCAGTCTGCAGAGACTTAGATACAAGGTAATCACAGAGGTAAAAAGTATATTAATATAACTGAGATAAGGGGCAGTCTGCAGAGACTTAGATACAAGGTAATCACAGAGTTAAAAAGTATATTAATATAAATGAGATAAGGACTAAAAAATGGGGATCCCCCAAGCGCCTACCAATCGGAGGCAAAGGGATAGCAATGAGTACAACAATATTAAAAAACTATTTAATAATATTTAAAAAGCTAAAATGGTAGAACAAGTAAATACAATGAGTACAATTCATGGATCCATGAAGTAAAATAGTATACAATATGAACCATAAAACAAAATACAATGGGCGATAGTAAAAACAGTAGTTTCTAAAACAATGGTAAGGTTCAAATGAGGTTAGAGCACATGAGTCACAAAACAAATGAGTGCGTCCAAATGATGAAGTGAGTTCCAATAATGGTGGGTCAATGACCCAAATGTAAATTATGAGAAAGTAATCCTATGAAATAATATCCAAAGAAGTGTTGAAAAAAATATCCAAAGAAGTGTTGAAAAAAATCCGGTAAAACAATGTAAGTGTCAGTGCAAAAAATATTGATGGTCTGTGTAAAAAATGCACAAATCGAAAAAATAGAAAAAATGGTATAATTTGTTCTTAAGTTATGTTGTCCAAATTTAGTCCTGTTATTAAATTAAGCAGGTGCCTACCTTTATACTAAGCCTGTTAGTTATTCAAAAATATCCGGATATCACATTGGAAGTGACTTTACGACCTTGGGCAACATCAGCCCATATTTACACAATATGGGACATATTATGACTGGAATCCCATTTGTGATACCTTACTGTTCCATCCCTAATTTATTTCAACTATTATCTATGTGTCTTGAATAGGTATAGTTGATGGTATGGTATTGCTTTTTTGAATGTATTAATATTCAAATACCTCTGTTGTTAGCTTAATTTCAATATATGATGGATTTTTTCATTTAAGTGTGACATTAGACATTTGTAACGATACCGGAAGTAACATTACATCAACATCTTTGTGTTTTATAATACATGCCCATATCACACTGTTTACTAATATAATATATATAGTGTGGATCAATGTGTTTTATAACTCTGAGTCCCCCTCCGATGCAAACCGGAAGTGTTATTATACTCTGCCGTAACCGGAAGAAATATTACGATAACTATTTTGAAATAACACTTTAGTTACACCTTTTTGAGCTAACAGATTGTATCTATTAGATATGTGCATGGCTAAAAAATTTGGTTCGTTTTCGGTTCGGATCGATTCAGACTTTTCGAATTTTGGTTCGGATCGATTCGAATTCGGCAAAATTTGAATGAATTTGTTTCGGATTTATTCGGATTCGAATGAATTCGTTTCGGATTTATTCGGATTCAAATAAATTCGTCTGAATTCGGTTCTATTCGGTTCGATTCGGTTCAGAAATTCGGAAATTCGGTATGTTTTAGGTGGGATATGCTGTGTATTAGACTAGTATTATATGTACTGTATATTAGGTGTAAATACTAGTGTAATACACGGCCATCCGAATCTACCAAATAAAGTCAGTAGTTCATCTGCTGTCCCTAACATCGCCGACCCCTACATTATAGTTATTAACCCCTAATCTGCCCCCCCCCAACATCACCGCAACCTAACTACAAGTATTAACCCCTAATCTGCCGACCGGACATCGCCGCCACCTACATTATAGCTATTAACCCCTAATCTGCTGTCCCTAACATCGCCAACCCCTACATTATAGTTATTAACCCCTAATCTGCCCTCCCCCCAACGTCGCCGCAATCTAACTACAAGTATTAACCACTAATCTTCCGACCGGACATCGTCGCCACCTACATTATAGCTATTAACCCCTAATCTGCTGTCCCTAACATCGCCGACCCCTACATTATAGTTATTAACCACTAATCTGGCCCCCCAACGTTGCCGCAATCTAACTACAAGTATTAAACCCTAATCTGCCGACTGGACATCGCCGCCACCTACATTATAGCTATTAACCCCTAATCTGCTGTCCCTAACATCGCCGACCCCTATATTATAGTTATTAACCCCTAATCTGCCCCCCCAATGTCGCCGCAATCTAACTACAAGTATTAACCCCTAATCTGCCGACCGGACATCGCCGCCACCTACATTATAGCTATTAACCCCTAATCTGTTGTCCCTAACATCGCCGACCCCTACATTATAGTTATTAACCCCTAATCTGCCCCCCCCCAACGTCGCCGCAATCTAACTACAAGTATTAAACCCTAATCTGCCGACCGGACATCGCCGCCACCTACATTATAGCTATTAACCCCTAATCTGCTGTCCCTAACATCGCCGACCCCTACATTATAGTTATTAACCTCTTATCTGCCCCCCCAATGTCGCCGCAATCTAACTACAAGTATTAACCCCTAATCTGCCGACCGGACATCGCCGCCACCTACATTATAGCTATTAACCCCTAATCTGCTGTCCCTAACATCGCCGCCACCTACATTATAGTTATTAACCCCTAATCTGCCCCCCCAACGTCGCCGCAACCTAACTACAAGTATATCGCCGCCACTATAATAAATGTATTAACCCCTAAACCGCCGCACTCCCGCCTCGCAAACACTATAATAAATTTTATTAACCCCTAATCTGCCCTCCCTAACATCGCCGCCACCTACAATTATTACCTACAATTATTAACCCCTAATCTCCCGCCCCCAACATCGCCGCTACTATAATAAAGTTATTAACCCCTAAACCTAAGTCTAACCCTAAACCTAACACCCCCTAACTTAAATATAATTTAAATAAAACGAAATAAATTTACTATAATTAAATAAATTAATCCTATTTAAAACTAAAGACTTACCTGTAAAATAAACCCTAATATAGGTACAATATAACTAATAGTTACATTGTAGCTATCTTACGGCTAGATTTAGAGTTGGGCGGTAGCCGTGAAAACCAGCGTTAGAGGCTCCTAACGCTGGTTTTAGGCTACCTCCGGTATTTGGAGTCACTCAAAATAGGGTCTAACGCTCACTTTTCAGCCGCGACTTTTCCATACCGCAGATCCCCTTACGTCAATTGCGTATCCTATCTTTTCAATGGGATCTTTCTAACTCCGGTATTTAGAGTCGTGTCTGAAGTGAGCGTTAGAAATCTAACGACAAAACTCCAGCCGCAGAAAAAAGTCAGTAGTTAAGAGCTTTCTGGGCTAACGCCGGTTCATAAAGCTCTTAACTACTGTACTCTAAAGTACACTAACACCCATAAACTACCTATGTACTCCTAAACCGAGGTCCCCCCACATCGCCGCAACTCGATTAAATTTTTTAACCCCTAATCTGCCGACCGCCACCTACGTTATCCTTATGTACCCCTAATCTGCTGCCCCTAACACCGCCGACTCCTATATTATATTTATTAACCCCTAATCTGCCCCCCACAACGTCGCCGCCAGCTACCTACACTTATTAACCCCTAATCTGCCGTCCGCACGCCGCCGCCAGCTACATTATCCCTATGTACCGCTAATCTGCTGCCCTAACATCGCCGACCCCTATATTATATTTATTAACCCCTAACCTGCCCTCCCTAACATCGCCGACACCTAACTTAAATTATTAACCCCTAATCTGCCGACCGAATCTCGCCGCTATTCTAATAAATGTATTAACCCCTAAAGCTAAGTCTAACCCTAACACTAACACCCCCCTAAATTAAATATAATTTACATCTAACGAAATTAATTAACTCTTATTAAATAAATTATTACTATTTAAAGCTAAATACTTACCTGTAAAATAAATCCTAATATAGCTACAACATAAATTATAATTATATTATAGCTATTTTAGGATTAATATTTATTTTACAGGTAACTTTGTATTTATTTTAACCAGGTACAATAGCTATTAAATAGTTAAGAACTATTTAATAGCTAAAATAGTTAAAATAATTACAAATTTACCTGTAAAATAAATCCTAACCTAAGTTACAATTAAACCTAACACTACACTATCAATAAATTAATTAAATAAAATACCTACAATTACCTACAATTAAACCTAACACTACTCTATCAATAAATAAATTAAATACAATATCTACAAATAAATACAATGAAATAAACTAACTAAAGTACAAAAAATAAAAAAGAACTAAGTTACAAAAAATAAATTTTTTTTTACAAACATAAGAAAAATATTACAACAATTTTAAACTAATTACACCTACTCTAAGCCCACTAATAAAATAACAAAGACCCCCAAAATAAAAAATGCCCTACCCTATTCTAAATTACTAAAGTTCAAAGCTCTTTTACCTTACCAGCCCTGAACAGGGCCCTTTGCGGGGCATGCCCCAAGACGTTCAGCTCTTTTGCCTGAAAAAAAAACCATACAATAACCCCCCCCAACATTACAACCCACCACCCACATACCCCTAATCTAACCCAAACCCCCCTTAAATAAACCTAACACTAAGCCCCTGAAGATCATCCTACCTTGTCTTCACCTCACCAGGTATCACCGATCCGTCCTGGCTCCAAAATCTTCGTCCAACCCAAGCGGGGGCTGGCGATCCATCATCTGGTGGCTGAAGAGGTCCAGAAGAGGTCATCCAAGATGGCGTCCCTCGAATTCCGATTGGCTGATAGGATTCTATCAGCCAATCAGAATTAAGGTAGGAAAAATCTGATTGGCTGATTCAATCAGCCAATCAGATTCAAGTTCAATCCAATTGGCTGATCCAATCAGCCAATCAGATTGAGCTCGCATTCTATTGGCTGATCGGAACAGCCAATAGAATGCGAGCTCAATCTGATTGGCTGATTGGATCTTGAATTTTCCTACCTTAATTCCGATTGGCTGATAGAATCCTATCAGCCAATCGGAATTCGAGGGACGCCATCTTGGATGACGTCCCTTAAAGGAACCTTCATTCGTCGTCTAGTCGTCGGAAGAAGAGGATGGATCCGCGCTGGAGGTCTTCAAGATGAAGCCGCTCGTCATCGGATGGAAGAACATAGAAGATGCGGCTTGGATGAAGATGTTTGCCGGTCCGGATCTACTCTCCTGCCCGAAGATGGAATTCTTCAGCCGCCGCTTGGATCAAGACTTCAGCCAGAGGATGGACATCACTCTTCAGCCCCCGCTTGGGCTTGGATCAAGACTTTGGAGGCTCTTCTGGACCGATCGGGACCCGGTGTGGTGAAGACAAGGTAGGGAGAACTTCAGGGGCTTAGTGTTAGGTTTATTTAAGGGGGGTTTGGGTTAGATTAGGGGTATGTGGGTGGTGGGTTGTAATGTTAGGGGGGGGTATTGTATGTTTTTTTTTTACAGGCAAAAGAGCTGAATTCTTTGGGGCATGCCCCGCAAAGGGCCCTTTTAAGGGCTGGTAAGGTAAAAGAGCTTTTCTATTTTAATATTAGAATAGGGTAGGGCATTTTTTTATTTTGGGGGGCTTTGTTATTTTATTAGGGGGCTTAGAGTAGGTGTAATTAGTTTAAAATTGTTGTAATATTTTTCTAATGTTTGTAAATATTTTTTTTATTTTTTGTAACTTAGTTCTTTTTTATTTTTTGTACTTTAGTTAGTTTATTTAATTGTATTTATTTGTAGGTATTGTATTTAATTAATTTATTGATAGTGTAGTGTTAGGTTTAATTGTAGGTAATTGTAGGTATTTTATTTAATTAATTTATTGATAGTGTAGTGTTAGGTTTAATTGTAGGTAATTGTAGGTATTTTATTTAATTAATGTAATGATAGTGTAGTGTTAGATTTAATTGTAACTTAGGTTAGGATTTATTTTACAGGTAATTTTGTAATTATTTTAACTAGGTAGCTATTAAATAGTTATTAACTATTTAATAGCTATTGTACCTGGTTAAAACAATTACAAAGTTGCCAGTAAAATAAATATTAATCCTAAAATAGCTACAATATAATTATAATTTATATTGTAGCTATATTAGGGTTTTATTTTACAGGTAAGTATTTAGCTTTAAATAGGAATAATTTATTTAATAAGAGTTAATTTATTTTGTTAGATTTAAATTATATTTAACTTAGGGGGCTGTTAGGGTTAGAATTAGCTTTAGGGGTTAAAAAATTTATTAGAGTAGCGGTGAGGTCCGGTCGGCAGATTAGGGGTTAATACTTGAAGTTAGGTGTCGGCAATGTTAGGGAGGGCAGATTAGGGGTTAATACTATTTATTATAGGGTTAGTGAGGCGGATTAGGGGTTAATACATTTATTATAGTGGCAGTGAGGTCCGGTCGGCAGATTAGGGGTTAATAATTGTAGGTAGGTGGAGGTGACGTTGGGGGCGGCAGATTAGGGATTAATAAATATTATATAGGGGTCGGCTGTGTTAGGGACAGCAGATTAGGGGTACATAGGTATAATGTAGGTTGCGGCGGTGTGCGGTCAGCAGATTAGGGGTTAAAAAATTTTAATAGAGTGGCGGCGATGTGGGGGGGGCCTCGGTTTAGGGGTACATAGGTAGTTTATGGGTGTTAGTGTACTTTAGAGCACAGTAGTTAAGAGCGTTATGAACCGGCGTTAGCCCAGAAAGCTCTTAACTCCTGGCTTTTCTCTGCGGCTGGAGTTTTGTCGTTAGATTTCTAACGCTCACTTCAGCCACGACTCTAAATACCGGCGTTAGAAAGATCCCATTGAAAAGATAGGCTACGCAAATGGCGTAGGGGGATCTGCGGTATGGAAAAGTTGTGGCTGGAAAGTGAGCGTTAGACCCTTACCTACACGACTCTAAATACCAGCGGTAGCCCAAAACCAGCGTTTGGAGCCTCTAACGCTGGTTTTGACGGCTAACGCCAAACTCTAAATCTAGGCCAAGGTAATCACAGAGGTAAAAAGTATATTAATATAACTGAGATAAGGGGCAGTCTGCAGAGGCTTAGATACAAGGTAATCACAGAGGTAAAAAGTATATTAATATAACTGAGATAAGGGGGCAGTCTGCAGAGGCTTAAATACAAGGTAATTACAGAAGTAAAATGTATATTAATATGACTGAGATAAGGGGCAGTCTGCAGAGGCTTAGAAACAAGGTAATCACAGAGGTTAAAAGTATATTAATATAACTGAGATAAGGAACAGTCTGCAGAGGCTTAGATATGGTGTAATCACAGAGGTAAAAAGTATATTAATATTACTGAGATAAGGGGGCAGTCTGCAGAGGGTTAGATACATGGTAATCACAGAGGTAAAAAGTATATTAATATAATTGAGATAAGGAGCAGTCTGCAGAGGCTTAGATACAAGGTAATAACAAAGGTAAAAAGTATATTAATATAATTGAGATAAGGAGCAGTCTGTAGAGGCTTAGATGCAAGGTAATCACAGAGGTAAAAAGTATTTTAATATAACTGAAATAAGGGGCAGTCTGCAGAGGCTTAGATACAAGGCAATCACAGAGGTAAACAGTATATTAATATAACTGAGATAAGAGGCAGTCTGCAAAGGCTTAGATACAAGGTAATCACAGAGGTAAAAAGTATATTAATATAACTGAGATAAGAGACAGTCTGCAAAGGCTTAGATACAAGGTAATCACAGAAGTAAAAAGTATATTAATATAACTGAGATAAGGGGCAATCTGCAGAGGGTTAGATACAGGGTAATCACAGAGGTAAAAGTATATTAATATAACTGAGATAAGGAGCAGTCTGCAGAGGCTTAGATACAAGGTAATCACAGAGGTAAAAAGTATATTAATATAACTGAGATAAGGAGCAGTCTGCAGAGGGTTAGATACAGGGTAATCACAGAGGTAAAAAGTATATTAATATAACTGAGATAAGGAGCAGTCTGCAGAGGCTTAGATACAAGGTAATCACAGAGGTAAAAAGTACATTAATATAACTGAGATAAGGAGCAGTCTGCAGAGGCTTAGATACAAGGTAATCACAGAGGTAAAATGTATATTAATATAACTGAGATAAGGGAGCAGTCTGCAGAGGGTTAGATACAAGGTAATCACAGAGGTAAAAAGTATATTAATATAACTGAGATAAGGGCAGTCTACAGAGGCTTAGATACAAGGTAATCACAGAGGTAAAAAGTATATTAATATAACTGAGATAAGGGGGCAGTCTGCAGAGGCTTAGATACAAGGTAATCACAGAGGTAAAAAGTTTATTAATATAACTGAGATAAGGGGCAGTCTGCAGAGGGTTAGATACAGGGTAATCACAGAGGTAAAAGGTATATTAATATAACTGAGATAAGGGGCAGTCTGCAGAGGCTTAGATACAGGGTAATCACAGAGGTAAACGGTATATTAATATAACTGAGATAAGGGGCAGTCTGCAGAGGCTTAGATACAGGGTAATCATAGAGGTAAAAAGTATATTAATATAACTAAGATAAGGAGCAGTCTGCAGAGACTTAGATACAGGGTAATCACAGAGGTAAATGTATATTAATATAACTGAGATAAGGGGCAGTCTGCCGAGGCTTAGAAACAAGGTAATCACAGAGGTAAAACGTATATTAATATAACTGAGATAAGGGGCAGTCTGCAGAGGCTTAGATACAAGTTATTCACAGAGGTAAAAAGTTTATTAATATAACTGAGATAAGGGGCAGTCTGCAGAGGCTTAGATACAAGGTAATCACAGAGGTAAATCGTATATTAATATAACTGAGGTAAGGGGCTGTCTGCAGAGGGTTAGATACAAGGTAATCACAGAGGTAAAACGTATATTAATATAACTGAGATAAGGGGCAGTCTGCCGAGGCTTAGAAACAAGGTAATCACAGAGGTAAAACGTATATTAATATAACTGAGATAAGGGGCAGTCTGCAGAGGCTTAGATACAAGTTATTCACAGAGGTAAAAAGTTTATTAATATAACTGAGATAAGGGGCAGTCTGCAGAGGCTTAGATACAGGGTAATCACAGAGGTAAAAAGTATATTAATATAACTAAGATAAGAAGCAGTCTGCAGAGGCTTAGATACAGGGTAATCACAGAGGTAAAAAGTATATTAATATAACTGAGATAAGGAGCAGTCTGCAGAGGCTTAGATACAAGGTAATCACAGAGGTAAAAAGTATATTAATATAACTGAGATAAGGGAGCAGTCTGCAGAGGGTTAGATACAAGGTAATCACAGAGGTAAAAAGTATATTAATATAACTGAGATAAGGAGCAGTCTACAGAGGCTTAGATACAAGGTAATCACAGAGGTAAAAAGTATATTAATATAACTGAGATAAGGGGGCAGTCTGCAGAGGCTTAGATACAAGGTAATCACAGAGGTAAAAAGTTTATTAATATAACTGAGATAAGGGGCAGTCTGCAGATGGTTAGATACAGGGTAATCACAGAGGTAAAAGGTATATTAATATAACTGAGATAAGGGGCAGTCTGCAGAGGGTTAGATACAGGGTAATCACAGAGGTAAAAAGTATATTCATATAACTGAGATAAGGGGCAGTCTGCAGAGGCTTAGATACAGGGTAATCACAGAGGTAAAAAGTATATTAATATAACTGAGATAAGGAGCAGTCTGCAGAGGCTTAGATACAAGGTAATCACAGAGGTAAAAAGTGTATTAATATAACTGAGATAAGGGGCAGTCTGCAGAGGTTTAGATACAGGGTAATCACAGAGGTAAAAAGTATATTCATATAACTGAGATAAGGGGCAGTCTGCAGAGGCTTAGATACAGGGTAATCACAGAGGTAAATGTATATTAATATAACTGAGATAAGGGGCAATCTGCAGAGGCTTAAATACAGGGTAATCACAGAGGTAAAACGTATATTAATATAACTGAGATAAGGAGCAGTCTGCAGAGGCTTAGATACAGGGTAATCACAGAGGTAAAAAGTATATTAATATAACTGAGATAAGGAGCAGTCTACAGAGGCTTAGATACAAGGTAATCACAGAGGTAAAAAGTATATTAATATAACTGAGATAAGGGAGCAGTCTGCAGAGGGTTAGATACAAGGTAATCACAGAGGTAAAAAGTATATTAATATAACTGAGATAAGGGCAGTCTACAGAGGCTTAGATACAAGGTAATAACAGAGGTAAAAAGTATATTAATATAACTGAGATAAGGGGGCAGTCTGCAGAGGCTTAGATACAAGGTAATCACAGAGGTAAAAAGTTTATTAATATAACTGAGATAAGGGGCAGTCTGCAGAGGGTTAGATACAGGGTAATCACAGAGGTAAAAGGTATATTAATATAACTGAGATAAGGGGCAGTCTGAAGAGGGTTAGATACAGGGTAATCACAGAGGTAAAAAGTATATTCATATAACTGAGATAAGGGGCAGTCTGCAGAGGCTTAGATACAGGGTAATCACAGAGGTAAAAAGTATATTAATATAACTGAGATAAGGAGCAGTCTGCAGAGGCTTAGATACAGGGTAATCACAGAGGTAAAAAGTATATTCATATAACTGAGATAAGGGGCAGTCTGCAGAGGCTTAGATACAAGGTAATCACAGAGGTAAAAAGTGTATTAATATAACTGAGATAAGGGGCAGTCTGCAGAGGGTTAGATACAGGGTAATCACAGAGGTAAAAAGTATATTCATATAACTGAGATAAGGGGCAGTCTGCAGAGGCTTAGATACAGGGTAATCACAGAGGTAAATGTATATTAATATAACTGAGATAAGGGGCAGTCTGCAGAGGCTTAGTTACAAGGTAATCACAGAGGTAAAAAGTGTATTATTATACCTAAGATAAGGGGCAGTCTGCAGAGGGTTAGATACAGGGTAATCACAGAGGTAAAAAGTGTATTAATATAACTGAGATAAGGGGTAGTCTGCAGAGGCTTAGATACAAGGTAATCACAGAGGTAAAAAGTGTATTAATATAACTGAGATAAGGGGCAGTCTGCAGAGGGTTAGATACAGGGTAATCACAGAGGTAAAAAGTATATTCATATAACTGAGATAAGGGGCAATCTGCAGAGGCTTAGATACAGGGTAATCACAGAGGTAAAAAGTATAATAATATAACTGAGATAAGGAGCAGTCTGCAGAGGCTTAGATACAAGGTAATCACAGAGGTAAAAAGTATATTAATATAACTGAGATAAGGGAGCAGTCTGCAGAGGGTTAGATACAAGGTAATCACAGAGGTAAAAAGTTTATTAATATAACTGAGATAAGGGGCAGTCTGCAGAGGCTTAGATACAGGGTAATCACAGATGTAAAAAGTATATTAATATAACAGAGATAAGGGGCAGTCTGTAGAGGCTTAGCTACAAGGTAATCACAGAGGTAAAAAGTATATTAATATAACTGAGATAAGGGGCAGTCTGCAGAGGCTTTGATACAAGGTAATCTCAGAGGTAAAAAGTACATTAATATAACTGAGATAAGGGGCAGTCTGCAGAGGCTTAGATACAAGGTATTCACAGAGGTAAAATGTATATTAATATAACTGAGATAAGGGGCAGTCTGCAGAGGCTTAGATACAAGGTAATCACAGAGGTAAAATGTATATTAATATAACTGAGGTAAGGGGCTGTCTGCAGAGGCTTAGATACAAGGTAATCACAGAGGTAAAAAGTATATTAATATAACTGAGATAAGGGGCAGTCTGCAGAGGATTAGATACAAGGTAATCACAGAGGTAAAAAGTATATTAATATAACTGAGATAAGGAGCAGTCTGCAGAGGCTTAGATACAGGGTAATCACAGAGGTAAAAAGTATATTAATATAACTGAGATAAGGAGCAGTCTGCAGAGGCTTAGATATAAGGTAATCACATAGGTAAAAAGTAGATTAATATAACTGAGATAAGGAGCAGTCTGCAGAGGCTTAGATACAGTGTAATAACAGAGGTAAAAAGTATATTCATATAACTGAGATAAGGGGCAGTCTGCAGAGGCTTAGATACAGGGTAATCACAGAGGTAAAAAGTGTATTAATATTACTGAGATAAGAGGCAGTCTGCAGAGGGTTAGATACAGGGTAATCACAGAGGTAAAAAGTATATTCATATAACTGAGATAAGGGGCAATCTGCAGAGGCTTAGATACAGGGTAAGCACATAGGTAAAAAGTATATTACTATAACTGAGATAAGGAGCAGTCTGCAGAGGCTTAGATACAAGGTAATCACAGAGGTAAAATGTATATTAATATAACTGAGGTAAGGGGCTGTTTGCAGAGGCTTAGATACAGGGTAATTACAGATGTAAATGTATATTAATATAACTGAGATAAGGGTCAGTCTGCAGAGGCTTAGATACAAGGTAATCACAGAGGTAAAACGTATATTAATATAACTGAGATAAGGTGCAGTCTGCAGAGGATTAGATACAGGGTAATCACAGAGGTAAAAAGTATATTAATATAACTGAGATAAGGAGCAGTCTGCAGAGGCTTAGATACAAGGTAATCACATAGGTAAAAAGTAGATTAATATAACTGAGATAAGGAGCAGTCTGCAGAGGCTTAGATACAAGGTAATCACATAGGTAAAAAGTAGATTAATATAACTGAGATAAGGAGCAGTCTGCAGAGGCTTAGATACAGGGTAATCACAGAGGTAAAAAGTATATTAATATAACTGAGATAAGGGGCAGTCTGCAGAGGCTTAGATACAAGGTAATCACAGAGGTAAAAAGTATATTAATATAACTGAGATAAGGAGCAGTCTGCAGAGGCTTAGATACAAGGTAATCACAGAGGTAAAAAGTAGATTAATATAACTGAGATAAGGGGACAGTCTGCAGAGGCTTAGATACAAGGTAATCACAGAGGTAAAAAGTAGATTAATATAACTGAGATAAGGGGCAATCTGCAGTGGGTTAGATACAAGGTAATCACAGAGGTAAAAAGTATATTAATATAACTGAGATAAGGGGCAATCTGCAGTGGGTTAGATACAAGGTAATCACAGAGGTAAAAAGTATATTACTATAACTGAGATAAGGAGCAGTCTGCAGAGGCTTAGATACAAGGTAATCACAGAGGTAAAATGTATATTAATATAACTGAGGTAAGGGGCTGTTTGCAGAGGCTTAGATACAGGGTAATTACAGATGTAAATGTATATTAATATAACTGAGATAAGGGTCAGTCTGCAGAGGCTTAGATACAAGGTAATCACAGAGGTAAAACGTATATTAATATAACTGAGATAAGGTGCAGTCTGCAGAGGATTAGATACAGGGTAATCACAGAGGTAAAAAGTATATTAATATAACTGAGATAAGGAGCAGTCTGCAGAGGCTTAGATACAAGGTAATCACATAGGTAAAAAGTAGATTAATATAACTGAGATAAGGAGCAGTCTGCAGAGGCTTAGATACAGGGTAATCACATAGGTAAAAAGTAGATTAATATAACTGAGATAAGGAGCAGTCTGCAGAGGCTTAGATACAGGGTAATCACAGAGGTAAAAAGTATATTAATATAACTGAGATAAGGGGCAGTCTGCAGAGGCTTAGATACAAGGTAATCACAGAGGTAAAAAGTATATTAATATAACTGAGATAAGGAGCAGTCTGCAGAGGCTTAGATACAAGGTAATCACAGAGGTAAAAAGTAGATTAATATAACTGAGATAAGGGGACAGTCTGCAGAGGCTTAGATACAAGGTAATCACAGAGGTAAAAAGTAGATTAATATAACTGAGATAAGGGGCAATCTGCAGTGGGTTAGATACAAGGTAATCACAGAGGTAAAAAGTATATTAATATAACTGTGTTGGTTATGCAAAACTCGGGAATGGGTAATAAAGGGATTATCTATATTTTTATACAATAACAATTCTATAGTAGACTGTCCCTTTAAGTCTCTGAGCTGAATGTAAGTGTGGGGCAGTCAATGGAATCAAATCACTTCTGTTTATGTTTTGTTGCTGTCAATCAATGGGTAAAATGACTGCTCGGTTTTAAAATATGCATAGTGGGATCAAGAATGAGTGCTTTGTGTGAGCATTATGTTACCTACCATCGTACCCCGTGACCAGTATTTATACTTTATATATGTGATTTAGTAACGGCCATAAACTACACAGACGATTATTTATCCCCTCGACGGCC
>NC_069499.1:5724946-5754946 GCF_027579735.1 Bombina bombina
TCTATCTCTCTATTTCTCTGTCTCTCTATCTCTCTATCTATATCATCTGTCTATCTCTCTATCTATATCTATAGGTATATACTTATACACTTATATAGGTGTACACTTATACACTTATATAGGTATACACTTATACAGGTATACACTTATACACTTATATAGGTATACACTTATACAGGTATACACTTATACACTTATACACTTATACAGGTATACACTTATACAGGTATACACTTATACACTTATACAGGTATACACTTATACACTTATACACTTATATAGCTATACACTTATACACGTATATAGGTATACACTTATACACTTATATAGCTATACACTTATAAAGGTATAAACTTATACACTTATATAGGTATACACTTATACAGGTATACACTTATACACTTATATAGGTATACACTTATACAGGTATACACTTATACACTTATATAGGTATACACTTATACAGGTATACACTTATACACTTATATAGGTATACACTTATACACTCATACACTTATACAGGTATACACTTATACACTTATATAGCTATACACTTATACACGTATATAGGTATACACTTATACACTTATATAGCTATACACTTATACACGTATATAGGTATACACTTATACACTTATACACTTATACAGGTATACACTTATACACTTATATAGGTATACACTTATACACTTATACACTTATACAGGTATACACTTATACACTTATATAGGTATACACTTATACACTTATATAGGTATACACTTATACAGGTATACACTTATACACTTATACACTTATACAGGTATACACTTATACACTTATATAGGTATACACTTATACACTTATATAGGTATACACTTATACAGGTATACACTTATACACTTATACAGGTATACACTTATACACTTATATAGGTATACACTTATACAGGTATACACTTATACACTTATATAGGTATACACTTATACACTTATACACTTATACAGGTATACACTTATACACTTATATAGCTATACACTTATACACGTATATAGGTATACACTTATACACTTATATAGCTATACACTTATACAGGTATACACTTATACACTTATATAGGTATACACTTATACAGGTATACACTTATACACTTATATAGGTATACACTTATACAGGTATACACTTATACACTTATATAGGTATACACTTATACACTTATACACTTATACAGGTATACACTTATACACTTATATAGCTATACACTTATACACTTATATAGGTATACACTTATACACTTATATAGCTATACACTTATACACTTATATAGGTATACACTTATACACTTATACACTTATACAGGTATACACTTATACACTTATATAGGTATACACTTATACACTTATATAGGTATACACTTATACAGGTATACACTTATACACTTATATAGGTATACACTTATACAGGTATACACTTATACACTTATATAGGTATACACTTATACAGGTATACACTTATACACTTATATAGGTATACACTTATACACTTATACACTTATACAGGTATACACTTATACACTTATATAGCTATACACTTATACACGTATATAGGTATACACTTATACACTTATATAGCTATACACTTATACACGTATATAGGTATACACTTATACACTTATACACTTATACAGGTATACACTTATACACTTATATAGGTATACACTTATACACTTATATAGGTATACACTTATACAGGTATACACTTATACACTTATATAGGTATACACTTATACAGGTATACACTTATACACTTATATAGGTATACACTTATATAGCTATACACTTATACAGGTATACACTTATACACTTATATAGGTATACACTTATGCAGGTGTACACTTATACACTTATATAGGTATACACTTATACACTTATATAGCTATACACTTATATAGTTATACACTTATACAGGTATACACTTATACACTTATATAGCTATACACTTATACACTTATACAGGTATACACTTATACACTTATATAGCTATACACTTATACAGGTATACACTTATACACTTATACTTATACAGGTATACACTTATACACTTATATAGCTATACACTTATACAGGTATACACTTATACACTTATACAGGTATACACTTATACACTTATATAGGTATACACTTATACACTTATATAGGTATACACTTATACAGGTATACACTTATATAGCTATACACTTATACACTTATACAGGTATACACTTATATAGCTATACACTTATACACTTATACAGGTATACACTTATACACTTATATAGGTATACACTTATACAGGTATACACGTATACACTTATATAGGTATACACTTATACAGGTATACACTTATACACTTATATAGCTATACACTTATACAGGTATACACTTATACACTTATATAGGTATACACTTATACAGGTATACACTTATACACTTATATAGGTATACACTTATATAGCTATACACTTATACACTTATATAGCTATACACTTATACAGGTATACACTTATACACTGTGACAGACCCTTCTGTCAGGACTGAAGGAGTTAATTGTGTTTAGCTAAGAAACTAATTTCTAAAGACAGAGTTGCTGGCTCCAGCTATAGTCTAATTAGTGCTAAGCATTCTATTGTTTGATCACCTCCAGAGAGAAAACGCCTAAGTGATAAGAAGGTCCAAGAGTGTCTTGTGGTTGAAGTGTTTAAGTAATATAATTCTATTGTATCATGTCAAAGGGCTTGTTCCCTCCATGTAATGTACAACAGCCTTTCAACCCCCATCTGGGGGGGGGGGGGGGTCAGACCTGCATAAATACTAGGCATAGCCTTTTAATAAATGTCATTCTGTTTTAAACCTGAAAACTGGCTGGGTTGTGAATTGCTGATTCCCTATGCAGGACATTGTTCATCTGATATTAACCTTGGTACACTGTTGGTACCGTAACAATTGGTGGCAAGCGACGGGATGAACCTTATCGCCCAGAAGAGCAACTACACAAGCCAGTAACCTCAGGAAGAGGGGGATTATTACAATACTGACTAAGATGGAAAGAGTACCAGGGACAGAAGGAACCAATGGGCCCAGCATATCAGACAGAACCCCTGAAGAAGCAAGCTTTGATCGGGCGGTTAAAATAAGACTGGCACATTATGGCCCCAACCCATCTGCGGAAATTATTGACCGGGTCATAGCAGCTGTGGAGGCCAACCTACTTCGCCAAAGCAGCGCTGCAGCAGCCCAAGTGGAAAAGAGAAAAGTAAATTTTGCAGCTTTTAAAAACTTCCTGGAAACAGAAGGAGAGATTGATGGGTTCCTTGCGGATTTTGAGAGGCAATGTGCACTACACAAGGTACCCGCAGAGGACTGGGTCACGATATTATCCGGAAAATTATCCGGCCGGGCCAGTGAGGCTTTTCGGGCCATTCCAGATGAGGAGGTTGGGGATTATAATACTGTGAAAGAGGCTCTGCTCTCCAGGTATGCGGTTACACCGGAGGCATACCGGAGGCGGTTCAGAGACACTGTTAAATTAGCTGGTGATTCCTACGTTGAGTGGGCATGTAAGGTGCACCGCACAGCAGCTCACTGGATAGCGGGGTGCCAAGCCGTATCTGGGGAAGAGGTGCTGCAGCTATTCCTGTTGGAACATTGCTTTGACAAGTTATCAGCAGGAGTTAGAGAGTGGGTTCGGGACCGTAAACCCTCCACCCTGCATGAAGCTGCTCGCCTGGCAGATGAGTATATGGATGCCCGCAAACTGGACACTGCTACCACTAAGCCCCCTGCTAGAGTGGAGTACAGACCCCCAGTCACCCCAGCAGCTGCCAGTTACCAACCCCCGGCGCACCGCTATACCACACGGCCTCCGGCCACGAACTACCCTCAGAGAGCCCGGTTCAATTCACGGGGCTACTCACAGCCTATTTGGTGCTTTGGATGTAAGCAACTAGGGCACAAAAGACCAGAGTGTCCCCTAAATGCAGCGAACCAAGCACAGTCCTGGAGAAGACCCGCCGGTGGAATCCCACGTAACTCTCAGCCTGCGGCCCGCTACGTAGAGGCGCAAGAATGCTGGAGCATCCTACATGAGGCAGACCTTGTGCAAGCTGCCCACCGGAATAACCGGCAACTGGTTAAAGTGAATGGGAAGAAGGTCAGTGGTCTACGGGATACTGGTGCTACCATGACCTTGCTTCAAAAGAACTTGGTGTCTGAGAAACAGTACACTGGAGACACTGTGGCTGTGAGGGTAGCAGGGGGCGATGTGCTCAGCCTACCTGTTGCCAGGGTACATTTGGATTGGGGAGTGGGCGCTAGACCTGTGAATGTGGGGGTCAAGAAGGACTTACCTGCTGATGTTCTTCTTGGAAATGACTTGGCTCCCCTTGTTTCTGCCTATGCTCCCATGGGTCCCGCTGATGTTAACCCTGTGACTACCCGTGCTCAGATCCGTGCAGCAGAGACTGACCCCCCTGCTGCTAAGCCCCAGGACGCTGAGCTCAGTAAATCTCTATCCGCTATTGATATGTGGAGGTCCCGTTACAATGCGCTGATGAAGGAGAAGAGGAGCGCAGAGGAAAAAGCACGTTTAGAACGTGAATCTCTGCTAGACAAGCTGCACCGACAGACTGCAGAAAACACCAGCTTGAGAGTGGGACATGAAACCTTAAAGACAAACTTAGCGACACTTGAGGAGAAGCTGACGCTGGCTCATAGTGAGGTGCAGCAACTCAAGGGCACCCTATGTCAGTATGAAGGGATTGTGGATACCTATAAAGAGCAGGTACAGAAAACTCGTAAAGAAGCTGATGGGATTTTGAAGGACTGTTTAGCCCTAGTCTGGGCACTGAGGAAGTTGAACCCTTCTTTGTATGGACAGGAATTCTCTCTCATAACGGGAATACAGATGGATTGTCCTGGCAAACTGACATGCCTACCACCTCCTAGTCCGGTCATCCCCAGGTTGACCCGCCAAAGGGTCAAGCCGGGTCTGCCGGAGTGTTCCACAACGGGGGAGATATGTGACAGACCCTTCTGTCAGGACTGAAGGAGTTAATTGTGTTTAGCTAAGAAACTAATTTCTAAAGACAGAGTTGCTGGCTCCAGCTATAATCTAATTAGTGCTAAGCATTCTATTGTTTGATCACCTCCAGAGAGAAAACGCCTAAGTGATAAGAAGGTCCAAGAGTGTCTTGTGGTTGAAGTGTTTAAGTAATATAATTCTATTGTATCATGTCAAAGGGCTTGTTCCCTCCATGTAATGTACAACAGCCTTTCAACCCCCATCTGGGGGGGGGGGGGGGGGGTCAGACCTGCATAAATACTAGGCATAGCCTTTTAATAAATGTCATTCTGTTTTAAACCTGAAAACTGGCTGGGTTGTGAATTGCTGATTCCCTATGCAGGACATTGTTCATCTGATATTAACCTTGGTACACTGTTGGTACCGTAACATACACTTATATAGGTATACACTTATACAGGTATACACTTATACACTTATATAGCTATACACTTATACAGGTATACACTTATACACTTATATAGGTATACACTTATATAGCTATACACTTATACAGGTATACACTTATACACTTATATAGGTATACACTTATACAGGTGTACACTTATACACTTATATAGGTATACACTTATACAGGTATACACTTATACACTTATATAGGTATACACTTATACACTTATATAGCTATACACTTATACAGGTATACACTTTTACACTTATATAGATATACACTTTTACACTTATACAGGTATACACTTATACACTTATACAGGTATACACTTATATAGCTATACACTTATACAGGTATACACTTATATAGCTATACACTTATACAGGTATACACTTATATAGCTATACACTTATACAGGTATACACTTATACACTTATATAGCTATACACTTATACACTTATATAGCTATACACTTATACAGGTATACACTTATATAGCTATACACTTATACAGGTATACACTTATACACTTATATAGGTATACACTTATACAGGTATACACTTATACAGGTATACACTTATACACTTATACACTTATACACTTATATAGCTATACACTTATACAAGTATAAAGGTATATACTTACATTGCTGCTGTGCTGCACTGAGGGATTCTGTGTTACAAATGGATTTTAGAAGCAAAAAAAACAAGGCACTCTAAACTCGCATATGCTTACCCAGAATCCCCTTGTTCAGGAGAAACTCTCTTTGCTGGGGTTTTCTGTAGGAAAATGCTGTTGTATGACTGTGGATGTGCAGATGATAACTAGATGTGGCATTTCATTCTGTGCAGGGGCTCTGGGATTAGATATAAACATATTTGGTACCTGTGTACCCAGGAGACATAGGGGCATTCTTACTTACCCTTTTGTCTTTTAAATACAGTAGAATTATATAATCCACAAATGCACAATAAAATTACAAAGCAATAGAATTTGCTCTGAAGTATCAGTCATATTTTTCTCTAAAAAAATTCAAACATTACTCCTATTTCCCTCATATACGTATACACTGTGATCTCTTGCACATGCTCCGTAGAAACTGGTGCCTCAGTAAGTGTGCATATAACTGTATCATGTGACAGCCATCTGCCAATCACAGACTCATATACGTATACACTGTGATCTCTTGCACATGCTCAGTAGAAACTGGTGCCTCAGTAAGTGTGCATATAACTGTATCATGTGACAGCCATCAGCTAATCACAGACTCATATACGTATACACTGTGATCTCTTGCACATGCTCAGTAGTAACTGGTGTCTCAGTAAGTGTGCATATAACTGTATCATGTGACAGTCATCAGCTAATCACAGACTCATATACGTATACATTGTAATCTCTAGCACATGCTCAGTAGAATCTGGTGCCTCAGTAAGTGTGTATATAACTGTATCATGTGACAGCCATCAGCTAATCACAGACTCATATACGTATACACTGTGATCTCTTGCACATGCTCAGTAGTAACTGGTGCCTCAGTAAGTGTGCATATAACTGTATCATGTGACAGCCATCAGCTAATCAGACTTGTATACGTATACACTGTGATCTATTGCACATGCTCAGTAGTAACTGGGGCCTCAGTAAGTGTGCATATAACTGTATCATATGACAGCCATCAGCTAATCACAGACATATATGTATACACTGTGATCTCTTGCACATGCTCAGTAGTAACTGGTGCCTCAGTAAGTGTGCATATAACTGTATCATTTGACAGCCATCAGCTAATCACAGACTCATATACGTATACACTGTGATCTCTTGCACATGCTCAGTAGTAACTGGTGCCTCAGTAAGTGTGCATATAACTGTATCATGTGACAGTCATCAGCTAATCACAGACTCATATATGTATACACTGTGATGTCTTGCACATGCTCAGTAGTAACTGGTGCCTCAGTAAGTGTGCATATAACTGTATCATATGACAGCCATCAGCTAATCACAGACATATATGTTTACACTGTGATCTCTTGCACATGCTCAGTAGTAACTGGTGCCTCAGACAGTGTGCATATAACTGTATCATGTGACAGCTATCAGCTAATCACAGACTCATATACGTTTACACTGTGATCTCTTGCACATGCTCAGTAGTAACTGGTGCCTCAGTAAGTGTGCATATAACTGTATCATATGACAGTCATCAGCTAATCACAGACTCATATACGTATACACTGTCATCTCTTGCACATGCTCAGTAGTAACTGGTGCCTCAGTAAGTGTGCATATAACTGTATCATGTGACAGCCATCAGCTAATCACAGACTCGTATACGTATACACTGTGATCTCTTCAACATGCTCAGTAGTAACTGGTGCCTCAGACAGTGTGCATATAACTCTATCATGTGACAGCCATCAGCTAATCACAGACTCATATACATATACACTGTGATCTCTTGCACATGCTCAGTAGTAACTGGTGCCTCAGACAGTGTACATATAACTGTATCATGTGACAGACATCAACTAATCAGACTCATATACGTATACACTGTGATCTCTTGCACATGCTCAGTAGTAACTGGTACCTCAGACAGTGTGCATATAACTGTATCATGTGACAGCCATCAGCCAATCACAGACTCATATACATATACACTGTGATCTCTTGCACATGCTCAGTAGTAACTGGTGCCTCAGACAGTGTGTATATAACTGTATCATGTGACTGCAATCAGCTAATCACAGACTCATATACGTATACACTGTGATCTCTTGCACATGCTCAGTAGTAACTGGTGCCTCAGTAAGTGTGCATATAACTGTATCATATGACAGCCATCAGCTAATCACAGACTCATATACGTATACACTGTCATCTCTTGCACATGCTCAGTAGTAGCTGGTGCCTCACACAGTGTGTATATAACTGTATCATGTGACAGCAATCAGCCAATCCCAGACTCATATACGTATACACTGTGATCTCTTGCACATGCTCAGTAGTAACTGGTGCCTCACACAGTGTGTATATAACTGTATCATGTGACAGCCATCAGCTAATTACAGACTCATATACGTATACACTGTCATCTCTTGCACATGCTCAGTAGTAACTGGTGCCTCAGTACAGTGTGCATATAACTGTATCATGTGACAGCCATCAGCTAATCACAGACTCATATACATATACACTGTGATCTCTTGCACATGCTCAGTAGTAACTGGTGCCTCAGTAAGTGTGCATATAACTGTATCATGTGAAAGTCATCAGCTAATCACAGACTCATATACGTATACACTGTGATCTCTTGCACGTGCTCAGTAGTAACTGGTGCCTCAGTAAGTGTGCATATAACTGTATCATGTGAAAGTCATCAGCTAATCACAGACTCATATACGTATACACTGTGATCTCTTGCACATGCTCAGTAGTAACTGGTGCCTCAGACAGTGTGTATATAACTGTATCATGTGACAGCCATCAGCTAATCACAGACTCATATACATATACACTGTGATCTCTTGCACATGCTCAGTAGTAACTGGTGCCTCAGACAGTGTGTATATAACTGTATCATGTGACAGCCATCAGCTAATCACAGACTCATATACGTATACACTGTGATCTCTTGCACATGCTCAGTAGTAACTGGTGCCTCATACAGTGTGTATATAACTGTATCATGTGACTGCCATCAGCTAATCACAGACTCATATACTTATACACTGTGATTTCTTGCACATGCTCAGTAGTAACTGGTGCCTCAGAAAGTGTGTATATAACTGTATCATGTGACAGCCATCAGCTAATCACAGACTAATATACGTATACACTGTGATCTCTTGCACATGCTCAGTAGTAACTGGTGCCTCACACAGTGTGTATATAACTGTATCATGTGACAGCCATCAGCTAATCACAGACTCATATACGTATACACTGTGATCTCTTGCACGTGCTCAGTAGTAACTGGTGCCTCAGTAAGTGTGCATATAACTGTATCATGTGAAAGTCATCAGCTAATCACAGACTCATATACGTATACACTGTGATCTCTTGCACATGCTCAGTAGTAACTGGTGCCTCAGTAAGTGTGCATATAACTGTATAATGTGACAGCCATCAGCTAATCACAGACTCATATACATATACACTGTGATCTCTTGCACATGCTCAGTAGTAACTGGTGCCTCAGTTAGTGTGTATATAACTGTATCATGTGACAGCCATCAGCTAATCACAGACTCATATACGTATACACTGTAATCTCTAGCACATGCTCAGTAGTAACTTATTACTCAGAGAGTGTGCATATAACTGTATCATGTGACAGCCATCAGCCAATCACAGACTCATATACGTATACACTGTGATCTCTTGCACATGCTCAGTAGAAACCGGTGCCTCAAATATTGTGCATATAACTGTATCATGTGACAGCCATCAGCCAATCACAGACTCATATACATATACACTGTGATCTCTTGCACATGCTCAGTAGTAACTGGTGCCTCAGACAGTGTGCATATAACTGTATCATGGGACAGCCATCAGCTAATCACAGACTCATATACATATACACTGTGATCTCTTGCACATGCTCAGTAGAAACTGGTGCCTCAGTACAGTGTGCATATAACTGTATCATGTGACAGCCATCAGCTAATCACAGACTCATATACGTATACACTGTGATCTCTTGCACATGCTCAGTAGTAACTGGTGCATCAGTAAGTGTGCATATAACTGTATCATGTAACAGCGATCAGCTAATCACAGACTCATATACGTATACACTTTGATCTCTTGCATATGCTCAGTAGTAAGTGGTGTCTCATGCAGTGTGCATATAACTGTATCATGGGACAGCCATCAGCTAATCACAGACTCATATACGTATACACTGTGATCTCTTGCACATGCTCAGTAGTAACTTATGACTCAGAGAGTGTGCATATAACTGTATCATGTGACAGCCATCAGCTAATCACAGACTCATATACATATACACTATGATCTCTTGCACATGCTCAGTAGTAACTGGTACCTAAGTAAGTGTGCATATAACTGTATCATGTGACAGCCATCAGCTAATCACAGACTCATATACACTGTGATCTCTTGCACATGCTCAGTAGTAACTGGTGCCTCAACAGTGTGTATATAACTGTATCATGTGACAGCTATCAGCTAATCACAGACTCATATACATATACACAGTGATCTCTTGCACATGCTCAGTAGTAACTGGTACCTCAGACAGTGTGCATATAACTGTATCATGTGACAGCCATCAGCTAATCACAGACTCATATACGTATACACTGTGATCTCTTGCACATGCTCAGTAGTAACTGGTGCCTCAGACAGTGTGCATATAACTGTATCATGTGACAGCCATCAGCTAATCACAGACTCATATACGTATACTGATAAACAACTGTAGCCTTAGACACTAGAGGGCGCTAAAATAATCAGTGAATCTAACGTGAATCTAACATAAATGAATGGATGAAAGACCAGCTGCACCTCTCAATACCAATAAAATGGATAAAAAGAATAAAAATATACGTGTGATAGACACACAAGAGGGCGCTATGACAACTAAGTAATAAAAAACAAAAAATAATAAAAAATAATAATTAATAATGTAGACAATGACAAGCAATATATACGAATGGTTATGAACGGATCATGGACTCTCACCATACAGACGATGCAACAATTGATATTCTGTCCCAAAAGAATGTGTAATGTCCATATATATAATGTCCAAATGATGTAAGCAACACCAGTTGCTGCCGATGGTGCTGCACTGTTCTCCTGTGAATGCCCTCTTAGTTCCTAAGTGACCGGAGGCAGATACTTTGACTTAGCACACCAATGTGCTGGTAGGCGCAGACTGGCTATCAGAGCAAGCCAGCTAGCTCTCTCCGGTGCACTCTCTCGCTGTGGTAATCGTCAAAGTCTGAGCCGCTGTGTCTCTTTAGTGCTGATCTCCAGCACCAGCAGGAACTGGTAACGGACTAGCTCCCAAGGATTGGTAATGAGGATATACTTATCATGGAATCATATGCGATGGTATAAAAAATAGATTTTAATCAGTGTTAAAAACAACAACCATACAGATTCCATGATAAGTATATCCTCATTACCAATCCTTGGGAGCTAGTCCGTTACCAGTTCCTGCTGGTGCTGGAGATCAGCACTAAAGAGACACAGCGGCTCAGACTTTGACGATTACCACAGCGAGAGAGTGCACCGGAGAGAGCTAGCTGGCTTGCTCTGATAGCCAGTCTGCGCCTACCAGCACATTGGTGTGCTAAGTCAAAGTATCTGCCTCCGGTCACTTAGGAACTAAGAGGGCATTCACAGGAGAACAGTGCAGCACCATCGGCAGCAACTGGTGTTGCTTACATCATTTGGACATTATATATATGGACATTACACATTCTTTTGGGACAGAATATCAATTGTTGCATCGTCTGTATGGTGAGAGTCCATGATCCGTTCATAACCATTCGTATATATTGCTTGTCATTGTCTACATTATTAATTATTATTTTTTATTATTTTTTGTTTTTTATTACTTAGTTGTCATAGCGCCCTCTTGTGTGTCTATCACACGTATATTCATATACGTATACACTGTGATCTCTTGCACATGCTCAGTAGTAGCTGGGGCCTCAAACAGTGTGTATATAACTGTATCATGTGACAGCCATCAGCTAATCAGAGACTTATATACATATACTAGGGGTGAATTAAGGCCTAGGCACACAAGGCCGGTGCCTAGAGCGACAGATATGGGGGGGCGGCATTTTTCCATTGCCCCTGGCCGCTGTACTAGTGAGTATTGTACTTTTTAAAAAAAATGTTAGACTCCGTCTGGCTTGTTGCCGACGTCACTTGACGACCTCAACCAATAGTCATCTTCCTGACTCTGAACATTGCTGAAGTGAGCCATGCATCGCACGTGATCTCCCAGGCAGGCCAGGCGGCAATCAGATTTTGATAGGCGAAGCTGTGAAGAAGCCTGCTGCCTACAACATACATTAGCAGAGTAGTGGGCAGACACGACACACACATTCTCAGGTGGGTCACAAACTGAGCACGCCACTCACTGGTCTACTCTGTAAATAAAATAAATGTAATAATATTAATGTAATAATTAAAATAGCAGCACACTGCAGCTCTGTGCCCTTGACTGACTGTTGCTGCCACTTGCCTGGCATGCCTGTATTGAGGATGGTCCATGCAAAGTGCACTGTTATGTGATGAGAACAGTCACAGTGATAAAACTAACAATATGACTTATGATGATGATCATAGTCAGTATATGACACATATCTATCATTATGACTGTGACATGTTGATGCGTAAAATAATTTATAAATAATGCTAAGCAACTAAATCAGTTACTAAACTACACTAAGGCCTAGATTTGGAGTTTGGCGGTAGATGGGCTGTTAACGCTCCGCAGGCTTTTTTCTGGCCGCACCATAAAATTAACTCTGGTATCGAGAGTTCAAAAAAATGCTGCGTTAGGCTCCAAAAAAGGAGCGTAGAGCATTTTTACCGCAAATGCAACTCTCGATACCAGAGTTGCTTACGGACGCGGCCAGCCTCAAAAACGTGCTCGTGCACGATTCTCCCAGAGGAAACAATGGGGCTGTTTGAGCTGAAAAAAAACCTAACACCTGCAAAAAAGCAGCGTTCAGCTCCTAACGCAGCCCCATTGTTTCCTATGGGGAAACACTTCCTACGTCTGCACCTAACACTCTAACATGTACCCCGAGTCTAAACACCCCTAACCTTACACTTATTAACCCCTAATCTGCTGCCCCCGCTATCGCTGACCCCTGCATATTATTATTAACCCCTAATCTGCCGCTCCGTACACCGCCACAACCTAAATTATACCTATGTACCCCTAATCTTCTGCCCCTAACATCGCCGACCACTATATTATATTTATTAACCCCTAACCTGCCCCCCACAACGTCGCCGCCAGCTACTTACAATAATTAACCCCTAATCTGCCGAGCGGACCTGAGCGCTACTATAATAAAGTTATTAACCCCTAATCCGCCTCACTAACCCTATCATAAATAGTATTAACCCCTAATCTGCCCTCCCTAACATCGCCGACACCTAACTTCAATTATTAACCCCTAATCTGACGACTGGAGCTCACCGCTACTAGAATAAATGGATTAACCCCTAAAGCTAAGTCTAACCCTAACACTAACACCCCCCTAAGTTAAATATAATTTTAATCTAACGAAATTAATTAACTCTTATTAAATAAATTATTCCTATTTAAAGATAAATACTTACCTGTAAAAAAAATCCTAATATAGCTACAATATAAATTATAATTACATTGTAGCTATTTTAGGATTAATATTTATTTTACAGGCAACTTTGTAATTATTTTAACCAGGTACAATAGCTATTAAATAGTTAAGAACTATTTAATAGTTACCTAGTTAAAATAATAACAAAATTACCTGTAAAATAAGTCCTAACCTAAGTTATAATTAAACCTAACACTACCCTATCAATAAATTAATTAAATAAAATACCTACAATTACCTACAATAAAACCTAACACTACACTATCATTAAATAAATTAAATACAATTTCTACAAATAACTACAATTACATAAACTAACTAAAGTACAAAAAATAAAAAAGAACTAAGTTACAAAAAATAAAAAAATATTTACAAACATAAGAAAAATATTACAACAATTTTAAACTAATTACACCTACTCTAAGCCCCCTAATAAAATAACAAAGACCCCCAAAATAAAAAAATGCCCTACCCTATTCTAAATTAATAAATTTAAAAGCTCTTTTACCTTACCAGCCCTGAACAGGGCCCTTTGCGGGGCATGCCCCAAGAAAATCAGCTCTTTTGCCTGTAAAAAAAAAACATACAATACCCCCCCCCAACATTACAACCCACCACCCACATACCCCTAATCTAACCCAAACCCCCCTTAAATAAACCTAACACTAAGCCCCTGAAGATCTTCCTACCTTGTCTTCACCATACCAGGTATCACCGATCCGTCCTGGCATCCGGTGCTGAAGAGGTCCAGAAGAGGCTCCAAAGTCTTCCTCCTATCCGGCAAGAAGAGGACATCCGGACCGGCAAACATCTTCTCCAAGCGGCATCTTCGATCTTCTTCCATCCGGTGCGGAGCGGGTCCATCTTGAAGCATCCGACGCGGATCCATCCTCTTCTTCCGGCGTCCCCCGACGAATGACGGTTCCTTTAAGGGACGTCATCCAAGATGGCGTCCCTCGAATTCCGATTGGCTGATAGGATTCTATCAGCCAATCGGAATTAAGGTAGGAATATTCTGATTGGCTGATGGAATCAGCCAATCAGAATCAAGTTCAATCCGATTGGCTGATCCAATCAGCCAATCAGATTGAGCTTGCATTCTATTTGTAGTTATTTGTAGAAATTGTATTTAATTTATTTATTGATAGTGTAGTGTTAGGTTTTATTGTAGGTAATTGTAGGTATTTTATTTAATTAATTTATTGATAGGGTAGTGTTAGGTTTAATTATAACTTAGGTTAGGACTTATTTTACAGGTAATTTTGTTATTATTTTAACTAGGTAACTATTAAATAGTTCTTAACTATTTAATAGCTATTGTACCTGGTTAAAATAATTACAAAGTTGCCTGTAAAATAAATATTAATCCTAAAATAGCTACAATGTAATTATAATTTATATTGTAGCTATATTATGGTTTATTTTACAGGTATTTATCTTTAAATATGAATAATTTATTTAATAAGAGTTAATTAATTTCGTTAGATTAAAATTATATTTAATTTAGGGGGGTGTTAGTGTTAGGGTTAGACTTAGCTTTAGGGGTTAATCCATTTATTCTAGTAGCGGTGAGCTCCGGTCGTCAGATTAGGGGTTAATAATTGAAGTTAGGTGTCAGCGATGTTAGGGAGGGCAGATTAGGGGTTAATACTATTTATGATAGGGTTAGTGAGGCGGATTAGGGGTTAATAACTTTATTATAGTAGCGCTCAGTTCCGCTCGGCAGATTAGGGGTTAATAAGTGTAGGCAGGTGTCGGCGACGTTGAGGGGGGCAGATTAGGTGTTAATAAATATAATATAGGGGTCGGCGGTGTTAGGGGCAGCAGATTAGGGTACATAAGGATAACGTAGGTGGCGGCGCTTTGCGGTCGGCAGATTAGGGGTTAATTATTGTAAGTAGCTGGCGGCGACGTTGTGGGGGGCAGGTTAGGGGTTAATAAATATAATACAGGGGTCGGCGGGGTTAGGGGCAGCAGATTAGGGGTACATAACTATAACGTAGGTGGCGGTCGGCAGATTAGGGGTTAAAAAAATTTAATCGAGTTGCGGCGATGTGGGGGGACCTCAGTTTAGGGGTACATAGGTAGTTTATGGGTGTTAGTGTACTTTAGGGTACAGTAGTTAAGAGCTTTATGAACCGGCGTTAGCCCAGAAAGCTCTTAACTCCTGCTTTTTTCCTGCGGCTGGAGTTTTGTCGTTAGAATTCTAACGCTCACTTCAGCCAAGACTCTAAATACCGGAGTTAGAAAGATCCCATTGAAAAGATAGGATACGCAATTGACGTAAGGGGATCTGCGGTATGGAAAAGTCGCGGCTGAAAAGTGAGTGTTAGACCCTATTTTGAGTGACTCCAAATACCGGCGGTAGCCTAAAACCAGCGTTAGGAGCCTCTAACGCTGGTTTTCACGGCTACCGCCGAACTCTAAATCTAGGCCTAAGAAAATTATTTTAAGATATATGTATCTCACATATTCATATAACTACTTTCCTGAAGGAATTCATTACCATGTCAACTTGTTAAAAATAAAAAAAAGTGTTTATTTTCATACGGCTAGATTTAGAGTTTGGCGTTAGCCGTCAAAACCAGCATTAGGGGCTCCTAACGCTGGTTTTGGGCTACCGCTGGTATTTAGAGTCAGCCAGGAAAGGGTCTAACGCTCACTTTGCAGACGCGACTTTTCCATACCGCAGATCCCCTTACGTCAATTGCGTATCCTATCTTTTCAATGGGATCTTTCTAACGCTGATATTTAGAGTCGTGGCTGAAGTGAGCGTTAGAAATCTAACGACAAAACTCCAGCCGCAGAGAAAAGCCAGGAGTTAAGAGCTTTCTGGGCTAACGACGGTTCATAAAGCTCTTAACTACTGTGCTCTAAAGTACACTAACACCCATAAACTACCTATGTACCCCTAAACCGAGGCCCACCCACATCGTCGCCACTATAATAAAAAATTTTAACCCCTAATCTGCCGACCGCACACCGCCGCCACCTATGTTATCCCTATGTACCCCTAATCTGCTGCCCCTAACACCGCCGACCCCTATATTATATTTATTAACCCCTAATCTGCCCCCCCCAACGTCGCCTCCACCTACCTACAATTATTAACTGCCGACCGGACCTCATCGCTACTCTAATAAATGTAATAACCCCTAAAGCTAAGTCTAACCCTAACCCTAACACCCCCCTAAGTTAAATATAATTTAAATCTAATTAAATAAATTAACTCTTATTAAATAAATTATTCCTATTTAAAGCTAAATACTTACCTGTAAAATAAACCCTAATATAGCTACAATATAAATAATAATTATATTGTAGCTATTTTAGGATTAATATTTATTTTACAGGCAACTTTGTAATTATTTTAACCAGGTACAATAGCTATTAAATAGTTACCTAGTTAAAATAATTACATAATTACCTGTAAAATAAATCCTAACCTAAGTTACAATTAAACCTAACACTACACTAGCAATAAATTAATTAAATACAATACCTACAATTAAATAAACTAACTAAAGTACAAAAAATAAAAAAAGAACTAAGTTACAAAAAATAAAAAAATATTTACAAACATTATAAAAATATTACAAAATTTTAAGCTAATTACACCTACTCTAAGCCCCCTAATAAAATAACAAAGCCCCCCAAAATAAAAAAATGCCCTACCCTATTCTAAAATACAAATAGAAAAGCTCTTTTACCTTACCAGCCCTGAAAAGGGCCCTTTGCGGGGCATGCCCCAAAGAATTCAGCTCTTTTGCCTGTAAAAAAAAACATACAATAACCCCCCCAACATTACAACCCACCACCCACATACCCCTAATCTAACCCAAACCCCCCTTAAATAAACCTAACACTAAGCCCCTGAAGATCTTCCTACCTTATCTTCACCACGCCGGGTATCACTGATCGGTCCAGGCTCCGAAGTCTTCATCCAAGCCCAAGCGGGGGCTGAAGACGTCCATCCTCCGGCTGAAGTCTTGATCCAAGCGGCGGCTGAAGAGGTCCATCATCGGGCAGAAGTCTTCATCCTATCCGGGCAGAAGAGGAGATCCGGACCGGTAGACATCTTCATCCAAGCGGCATCTTTTATCTTCTTCCATCCGACGACGAGCGGCTCCATCTTCAAGACCTCCGGCGCGGATCCATCCTCTTCTTCCGACGTCCTAACGCAGAATGAAGGTTCCTTTAAGGGACGTCAATCCAAGATGATAGGATTCTATCAGCCAATCGGAATTAAGGTAGGAAAATTCTGATTGGCTGATGGAATCAGCCAATCAGATTCAAATTCAATCCGATTGGCTGATCCAATCAGCCAATCAGATTGAGCTTGCATTCTATTGGCTGATCAGAACTTAGTTCTTTGTTTATTTTTTGTACTTTAGTTAGTTTATTTCATTGTAGTTATTTGTAGATATTGTATTTAATTAATATATTGATAGTGTAGTGTTAGGTTTAATTGTAGATAATTGTAGGTATTTTATTTAATTAATTTATTGATAGTGTAGTGTTAGGTTTAATTGTAACTTAGGTTAGGATTTATTTTACAGGTAATTTTGTAATTATTTTAACTAGGTAACTATTAAATAGTTATTAACTATTTAATAGCTATTGTACCTGGTTAAAATAAATACAAAGTTGCCTGTAAAATAAATATTAATCCTAAAATAGCTATAATATAATTATAATTTATATTGTAGCTATATTAGGGTTTATTTTACAGGTAAGTATTTAGCTTTAAATAGGAATAATTTATTTAATAAGAGTTAATTTATTTCATTAGATTTAAATTATATTTAACTTAGGGGGTTGTTAGTGTTAGGGTTAGACTTAGCTTTAGGGGTTAATACTTTTATTAGAGTAGCGGTGAGGTCCGGTCGGCAGATTAGGGGTTAATAATTGTAGGTAGGTGGAGGCGACGTTGGGGGGCGGCAGATTAGGGGTAAATAAATATAGGGGTAGGCGGTGTTAGGGGCAGCAGATTAGGGGTACATAGGGATAATGTAGGTTGCGGCGGTGTACGGAGCGGCAGATTAGGGGTTAATAATAATTTGCAGGTGTCAGCGATAGCGGGGGCGGCAGATTAGGGGTTAATAAGTGTAAGGTTAGGGGTGTTTAGACTCGGGGTTCATGTTAGGGTGTTAGGTGCAGACTTAGAAACTGTTTCCCCATAGGAAACAATGGGGCTGCGTTAGGAGCTGAACGCTGCTTTTTTGCAGGTGTTAGGTTTTTTTTCAGCTCAAACTGCCCCATTGTTTCCTATGGGGGAATCGTGCACGAGCACGTTTTTGAAGCTGGCCGCATCCGTAAGCACCGCTGGTATTGAGAGTTGCAGTGGCGGTAAATATGCTATACGCTCCCTTTTTGGAGCCTAACGCAGCCCTTCTGTGAACTCTAAATACCAGCGGTATTTAAAAGGTGCGGGGGAAAAAAAGCCAGCATTAGCTACGCGGGTCGTTACCGACAAAACTCTAAATCTAGCCGATATTTTGTTATCTGGTTTTACTTAAGCCATTTAAAACTCCATAACATAGCTTTAATGGGATTTATTACAATAACTTTTGTGTACTAATTTAAACTAAATATTTATTAGTCACAGGACTCACAGAAATTCTGCAATGAGTTTGCAATATATCATAATGAATGCAATATCTGCATGTGTTCTTTTTGTGTGTTTGATAATACAGTGTCCTTGTATTTCTTAAAACAAACTTCTGAACACACACAGACATTCAAATGATGAAACCATTTTTGATTCCTAGATAAATTTTAAAATATTTTTTTAACAAATGATGCTATAAAATACCAATATAACTCTGCAAGTTCCATTCTCTATAAATAATTATTATATATGTATTTTCAAAGTGGAATATACTTGCAAATGCAAATAGATGATGTTTTGCCCAAGAGCACAATGTGGTTTACAAGGGCTTTATATTAAAATGATATAGCTATATATATATTTAGGTAGGTTTGAGCCACTTTACCATTATTTAAAGGGATACTAATTACTAAACCTAGGCTTTTTACAAGCCCTGACTTGTGAACATTTAATTTGGAAATGCAGCGGGGGGAAAAAGTCACATTACTCCATGACCAAAAAAAATGTTATGGCCAAAAATGGCCTAAATTGTGTGTGAGAGGAAGGGGGCAGTAGGATTTTGAGTGCCTAGGGCAGCACAAAACCTAAATACACCACTGACATATACACTGTGATCTCATGCACATGCTCAATAGTACATGGTGCCTCAGACAGTGTGCATATAACTGTATCATGTGACAACTATCAGCCAATCACAGACTCATATACGTATACACTGTGGTCTCTTGCACATGCTCAGTAGTAAATGGTGCCTCAGTACAGTGTGTATATAACTGTATCATGTGACAGCCATCAGGCAATCACAGACTCATATACGTATACACTGTGATCTCTTGCACATGCTCAGTAGTAACTGGTGCCTCAGTAAGTGTGCATATAACTGTATCATGTGACAGCCATCAGCTAATCACAGACTCATATACGTATACACTGTGATCTCTTGCACATGCTCAGTCAGACAGTGTGCATATAACTGTATCATGTGACAGCCATCAGCTAATCACAGACTAATATACGTATACACTGTGATCTCTTGCACATGCTCAGTAGTAACTGGTGCCTCAGTAAGTGTGCATATAACTGTATCATGTGACAGCCATCAGCTAATCACAGACTCATATACGTATACACTGTCATCTTTTGCACATGCTCAGTAGTAACTGGTGCATCATACAGTGTGCAAATAGCTGTATCATGTGACAGTCATCAGCTAATCACAGACTCATATACATGTACGCTGTGATCTCTTGCACATGCTCAGTAGTAACTGATGCCTCAGTAAGTGTGTATATAACTGTATCATGTGACAGCCATCAGCTAATCACAGACTCATATACGTATACACTGTGATCTCTTGCACATGCTCAGTAGTAACTGGTGCCTCAGACAGTGTGCATATAACTGTATCATGTGACAGCCATCAGCTAATCACAGACTCATATGCGTATACACTGTGATCTCTTGCACATGCTCAGTAGTAGCTGGGGCCTCAGACAGTGTGCATATAACTGTATCATGTGACAGCCATCAGCTAATCACAGACTCATATACATATACACTGTGATCTCTTGCACATGCTCAGTAGTAACTGGTGTCTCAGTAAGTGTGCATATAACTGTATCATGTGACAGCCATCAGCTAATCACAGACTCATATACGTATACACTGTGATCTCTTGCACATGCTCAGTAGTAACTGGTGTCTCAGTAAGTGTGCATATAACTGTATCATGTGACAGCCATCAGCTAATCACAGACTCATATACGTATACACTGTGATCTCTTGCACATGCTCAGTAGTAACTGGTGCCTCAGTAAGTGTGCATATAACTGTATCATGTGACAGCCATCAGCAAATCACAGACTCATATACGTATACACTGTGATCTCTTGCACATGCTCAGTAGTAACTGGTGTCTCAGTAAGTGTGCATATAACTGTATCATGTGACAGCCATCAGCTAATCACAGACTCATATACGTATACACTGTGATCTCTTGTACATGCTCAGTAGTAACTGGTGCCTCATACAGTGTGCATATAGCTGTATCATGTGACAGTCATCAGCTAATCACAGACTCATATACATATACGCTGTGATCTCTTGCACATGCTCAGTAGTAACTGGTACCTCAGACAGTGTGCATATAACTGTATCATGTGAAAGTCATCAGCTAATCACAGACTCATATACGTATACACTGTGATCTCTTGTACATGCTCAGTAGTAACTGGTGCCTCATACAGTGTGCATATAGCTGTATCATGTGACAGTCATCAGCTAATCACAGACTCATATACATATACGCTGTGATCTCTTGCACATGCTCAGTAGTAGCTGGTGCCTCAGTAGGTGTGCATATGACTGTATCATGTGACTGCAATCAGCCAATCCCAGACTCATATACATATACACTGTGATCTCTTGCACATGCTCAGTAGTAGCCGGTGCCTCATACAGTGTGCATATAACTGTATCATGTGACAGCCATCAGCTAATCACAGACTCATATACGTATACACAGTGACCTCTTGCACATGCTCAGTAGTAACTGGTGCCTCAGACAGTGTGCATATAACTGTATCATGTGACAGCCATCAGCTAATCACAGACTCATATACATATACGTATGGGTTGAGGCTCACTCCCTCTAGCAGGAGCTATCACACACACCTGTCCCCTTGTGTCACACCGGCAGGTCATCAGTGTGTACTTATGGGCTGAGTCCCTCTCCCACTGGCAGGAGCTGTCACACACACCTGTCCCCTATTGTCACCACGGCAGGTCATCACTGTGTACTCATGGTTTGAGGCAATCTCCCCCTGGTTGGAGCTATCACACACAACTGTTCCCTAGTGTCACCCCGGCAGGTCATCAGTGTGTACTCATGGGCTGATTTTCACTCTCCCTGGCAGGAACTATCACACACACCTGTCTCCTAGTGTCACCCAGCAGGTCATCAGTGTGTACTCATGGGCTGAGACCCTCTCCAGCTGACAGGAGCTATCACTCACACCCGTCCCCTAGTGTCACCCCGACAGGTCATCAGTGTGTACTCATGGGCTGAGGCTCACTCCCCCTGGCAGGAGCTATCACACACACCTGTCCCCTAGTGTCACCCTGGTAGATCATCAGTGTGTACTCATGTGCTGAGGCTCTCCCCCCCCCCCCCCCTGACAGGAGCTATCACACACACCTGTCCCCTAGTGTCACCCCAACAGGTCATCAGTGTGTACTCATGGGCTAAGTCTCACTCACCCTGGCAGGAGCTATCACACACACCTGTCCCCTAGTGTCACCCCAACAGGTCATCAGTGTGTACTCATGGGCTAAGTCTCACTCACCCTGGCAGGAGCTATCACACACACCTGTCCCCTAGAGTCACCCCGCAAGGTCATCAGTGCGTACTCATTGGCTGAGGCTCACCCCCCCCTGGTTGGAGCTATCACAAACACCTGTCCCCTAGTGTCACCCTGGCAGGTCATCAGTGTGTACTCATGGGCTGAGGTTCACTCCCCCTGGCAAGAGCCATCACAAACACCTGTCCCCTAGTTTCGCCCCGGAAAGGTCATCAGTGTGTACTCATGGGCTGAGGCTCACTACCTCTGGCAGGAGATGTCACACACACCTGTCCTCTAGTGTCACCCCGGCAGGTCATCAGTGTGTACTCATAGGCTGAGACCTTCTCCCCCTGAGAGGAGCTATCACACACACCTGTCCCCTAGTGTTAGCCCGGCAGCTCATCAGAGTGTACTAATGGGCTGAGGCTCACTCCCCCTGGCAAGAACTATCACTCACATCTGTCCCCTAGTATTACCCTGGCAGGTCATCAGTGTGTACTCATGGGCTGAGACTCACTCCCCCTGGCAGGAGCTATCACACACACCTGTCCCCTAGTGTCACCCGGCAGGTCATCGGTGTGTACTCATGGGCTGAGGCTCACTCCCCCTGGCAGATGCTATCATACACACTTGTCCCCTAGTGTCATCCCAGCAGGTCATCAGTGTGTTTTCATGGGCTGAGGCCCTTTCCCCCTGGCAGGAGCTATCACACACACCTGTCCCCTAGTGTTACCCTGGCAGGTCATCAGTGTGTACTCATGGGCTGAGGCCCTCTCCCCCTGACAGGAGCAATCACACGCACCTGTCCTCTAGTGTCACCCTGGCAGGTCATCAGTGTGTACTCATGGGCTGAGGCTCACTCCCCCTGGCAGCAGCTATCACACACACCTGTCCCCTAGTGTCACCCCGGCAGGTCCTTAGTGTGTACTCATGGGCTGAGGCCCTCTCCAACTGACAGGAGCTGTCACACACACCTGTCCCCTAGTGTCACCCCAGCAGGTCATAAGTGTGTACTCATGAGCTGAGGCTCACTCCCCCTGGCAGGAGCTATCACACACACTTGTCCCCTAGTGTCACCAGGCAGTTCATCAGTGTGTACTCATGAGCTGAGGCTCACTCCCCCTGGCAAGAGCTATCACACACACCTGTCCCCTAATTTCACCCATGCAGGTTATCAGTGTGTACTCATGGGTTGAGGCTCACTCCCCCTGGCAGGAGCTATCAGACACACTTGTCCCCTAGTGTCACCAGGCAGTTCATCAGTGTGTACTCATGAGCTGAGGCTCACTCCCCCTGGCAGGAGCTATCACACATACTTGTCCCCTAGTGTCACCAGGCAGGTCATCAGTGTGTACTCATGAGCTGAGGCTCACTCCCCCTGACAGGAGCTATCACACCCACCTGTCCCCTAGTGTCACCCCAGCAGGTCATCAGTGTGTACTCATTGGGGCATATCTACCAAGCTCCGAATGGAGCTTGATGCCCCATGTTTCTGGCGAGCCTGCAGACTCACCAGAAACAGCAGTTATGAAGCAGCGTTCTAAAGACCGCTGCTCCATAACCTGTCCGCCTGCTCTGAGCAGGCGAACAGACTTTGCCGCGTTTCAACCATTCGAGTACGATCGGGTTGATTGACACCCCCAATGTGTACTCATGGGCTGAGGCTCTCTCCCCCTGGCAGGAGCTATCACTCACACCTGTCCCCTAGTGTCACCCCAGCAGGTCATCAGTGTGTACTCATGGGTTGAGGCTCTCTCCCCCTGGCAGGAGCTATCACTCACACCTGTCCCCTAGTGTCACCCAGCAGGTCATCAGTGTGTACTCATGGGCTGAGGCTCACTCCCCCTGGCATGAGCTATCACACACACCTGTCCCCTAGTGTCACCCCGACAGGTCATCCGTGTGTACTCATGGGCTGAGGCCCTCTCCCCCTGGCAGGAGCTATCACACACACCTGTCCCCTAGTGTCACCCCGGCAGGTCATCCGTGTGTACTCAACGGCTGAGGCCCTCTCCCCCTGGCAGGAGCTATCACTCACACCTGTCCCCTAGTGTCACCCCCAGCAGGTCATCAGTGTGTACTCATGGGCTGAGGCTCACTCCCCCTGGCAGGAGCTATCACTCACACCTGTCCCCTAGTGTCACCCCAGCAGGTCATCAGTGTGTACTCATGGGCTGAGGCTCACTCTGACCTTTATTGGGTCTTCAAAGCAGCATTTTTTTTTATCCTTACCCGTGAGAACCCCGTACTGTGCTCAGCTGCTATGGCTGACAAACAAATGGTTATCTCCTCTCAGTCAGGCATGAGGTTGCATCACATGCTAAATTTTTCTCTCACTGCGTTTGTTTTTTTACTTGCCCAGTAGTTTTTACTTGCCCAGTAGTGCTGATATATATCTAATGCAGAGTATAACACGTGTTTAACCCTTTTTGTGCCGCACAAGGCTTCTATAGATGCAGTCTGACAATTAAGAGAATAATGTCTTTTTTATTCTGTTCAGTCTAACTAGATCTGTGCAGAGGGCAGCAGATTATACTTCATTGAGTATAATATTCTGTATATTTGTTTAACTCTTACTTCACTTTGAATTGGCTTTATGATCCATAGCCCTTTAGCACTTTAGACACACTTAGATCCTCAGACCTTCACTACTTATGTATATATTGGGCTAATTATACCCTAGGTAACCCCTTATCGATTTATTTTTTATATCATTATTATTTTCTATATTATTATTTCTGTATTTTTTCTGATTTGTAATATTTCGCATAGTTCACATCATCTGTCATTTAATCGTGTTTTTGACACATTACCCAAAATTTATATTTCCTTTAATCTATGATGATATATTTTATAGGAACTCTTCTAGAATATATTGTATTCTTCCTGGCTTATAATTGTCCTTTTGGGCTGATCCCAGTGTGTACATTATTTTTATTTTATTTACTAGTACTATTTTATGATATATTGTATTCTTACATTTTATTGCATCTTGAGAGATTGTTCCCTTTAAATAAATATATAGGATTCACTAAATATTTGACTTATTGATCTGAGTTTATTTGTCAACCTGGTTAATTGGTATAGTAATTTTGTCCCTATAAGCAAATTTGACATTGTTTGGTTTTTCCAGTTGGCTCTGCCACCTCCTTTTTAAATACCTGTGTAATATTTTAGCCTTTGGCGCTCCTATATATCACTACTGCTATTATCCAATAATCTGTTAGGGACTCTTTTATAGTGAGCTTGTATTCCATCTAGGCGCCAGTTACTATATTTTGAATTTGGTGATGCTGATGAAGCTGGTGATGTTGATAAGGCCAGTGAGGCTGGTGATGTTGATGAGGCTGGCGATGCTGATGTAGCTGGCGATATTGATGAGGCTGGTGGTATTGATGAGGCTGGTAATGCTGATGAAGCTGGTGATATTGATAAGTCCAGTGAGGCTGGTGATGTTGATGAGGCTGGCGATGCTGATGAAGCTGGTGATGTTGATGAGGCTGGCGATGCTGATGAAGCTGGTGATGCTGATGAAGCTGGTGAGGCTGGTGATGTTGATGATGCTGGTGATGCTGATTAAGCTGGTGATGTTGATAAGGCCAGTGAGGCTGGTGATGTTGATGAGACTGGTGATGCTGATGCAGCTGGTGATGTTGATGAGGCTGGTGATGCTGATGAAGCTGGTGATGTTGATGAGGCTGGTGACGCTGATGAAGCTGGTGATGTTGATAAGGCCAGTGAGGGTGGTGATGTTGATGAGGCTGGTGATGCTGATAAAGTTAGTGAGGCCAGTGAGGCTGGTGATGTTGATGAGGCTGGTTATGTTGGTGAGGCTGGTGTAGCTGGAGGCTGGTGATGTTGATGAGGCTTGTGTAGCTGCAATGTTGATGAGGCTGGTGACATTGGTGAGGCTGATGTAGCTGGTGAGGCTAATGAGGCTGGAGAAGCCAGTAAGGCTGGCAATGTTGGTGAGGCTGGTGATGTTGGAGAAGCTGATGAGGCTGGTGAAGCCAGTGAGGCTGGTGATGTTGGTGAGGCTGGTGATGTTGTTGAGGCTGATGATATTGATGAGGCTGGTGAGGCTGGCGATGTTGGTGAGGCCAGTGATGTTGATGAGGCTGGTGATGTTGGTGGGACTGGTGTAGCTGTTGAGGCTGGTGAAGCTAGTGATGTTGATAAGATTGGCAATGTTGGTAAGGCTAGTGTAGCTGATGAGGCTGGCAATGTTGATGAAGCTGGTGAAGCTGTTGAGGCTGGTGATGTTGGTTTGGCTGGTGATATTGGTGAGGCTGGTGTAGCTGGTGAGGCTGGTGATGTTGATGAGGATTGTGTAGCTGGTGAGGCTGGCAATGTTGGTGAGGCTGGCAATGTTGCTGAGCCTGGTGTCGTTGGTGAGACCGGTGATGTTGATGAGGCTGGTCAGGCTGGCGATGTTGGTGAGGCTGGTGATGTTGATGAGGCTGGTGAGGCTGGCGATGTTGGTGAGGCCGGTGATGTTGGTGAGGCTGGCAATGTTAGTGAGGCTGAGGAATCTGGTGATGTTGATGAGGCTGGTGATGTTGGTGAGACCGGTGATGTTGATGAGGCTGGTCAGGCTGGCGATGTTGGTGAGGCTGGTGATGTTGATGAGGCTGGTGAGGCTGGCGATGTTGGTGAGGCCGGTGATGTTGATGAGGCTGGTCAGGCTGGCGATGAGGCTGGTGAAGCTAGTGAGGTTGGCAATGTTGTTGAGGCTGGTGATGTTGGTGAGGCCGGTGATGTTGGTGAGGCTGGTGATGGTGGTGGGGTTGGTGAGGCTGGTGATGTTGGTGAGGCCGGTGATGTTGGTGAGGCTAATGAGGTTGGTGATGTTGGTGAGGCTGATGAGGCTGGTGATGTTGATGAGGCTGGTGATGCTGATGAAGCTGGTGATGCTGATGAAGCTGGTGATGTTGATGAAGCTGGTGATATTGATAAGGCCAGTGAGGCTGGTGATGTTGATGAGGCTGGCGATGCTGATGAAGCTAGTGATGAGGCAAGTGAGACTAGTGATGTTGATGAGGCTGGTGATGTTGATGAGGCTGGTGATGTTGATAAGGCCAATGATGCTCGTGATGTTGATGAGGCTGACGATGCTGATAAAGCTGGTGATGTTGATGAGACTGGTGATGCTGATGAAGCTGGTGATGCTGATGAGGCTGGCAATGCTGATGAAGCTGGTGATGTTGATAAGGCCAGTGAGGCTGGTGATGAGGCTTGCGGTGCTGATGAAGTTTGTGAGGCCAGTGAGGCTGATGAGGCTGGTGATGTTGGTGAGGCTGGTGTAGCTGGAGGCTGGTGATGTTGATGAGGCTTGTGTAGCTGCAATGTTGATGAGACTGGCAATGTTGATGAGGCTGGTGACATTGGTGAGGCTGGTGTAGCTGGTGAGGCTGGCAATGTTGGTGAGGCTAGTGAGGCTTGAGAAGCAAGTGAGGCTGGCAATGTTGGTGAGGCTGGTGATGTTGGTGAAACTGATGAGGCTGGTGAAGCCAGTGAGGCTGGTGATGTTGGTGAGGTTGGTGATGTTGTTGAGGCTGGCAATGTTGGTGAGGCTGGTGATGTTGGTGAGTCTGGTGATGTTGGTGAGGCCGGTGATGTTGGTGAAGCCGGTGATGATGGTGAGGCTGGTGATGTTTGTGAGGCTGGAAATGTTGGTGAAGCTGGTGAGGCTGGTGATGTTGGTGAAGCTGGTGAGGCTGGTGATGTTGGTGAGGCTGGTGTAGCTGGTGATGCTGGCAATGTTGGTGAGGCTGATGAGGCTGGTGATGTTGGTGAAGCTGGTAATGTTGGTGAGGCTGGTGATGTTGATGAGGCTTGTGTAGCTGCAATGTTGATGAGGCTGGTGATGTTGATGAGGCTGGTGACATTAGTGAGGCTGGTGTAGCTGGTGAGGCGGACAATGTTGGTGAGGCTGGTGACGTTGGTGAAGCTGATGAGGCTGGTGATGTTGATGAGGCTGGTGATGTTGGTGAGGCTGGTGATGTTGTTGAGGCTAGCGATGTTGGTGAGGCTGGTGATGTTGGTGAGGCTGGTGTAGCTGGTGAGGCTGGCAATGTTAGTGATGTTGATGAGGCTGGTAATGTTGGTGAGGCTGGTGATGTTGGTGAGATTGGTGATGTTGATGAGGCTGGTCAGGCTGGCGATGTTGGTGAGGCTAGTGATGTTGATGAGGCTGGTGAGGCTGGCGATGTTGGTGAGGCCGGTGATGTTGATGAGGCTGGTCAGGCTGGTGATGTTGATGAGGCTGGTGAAGCTAGTGAGGTTGGCAATGTTGTTGAGGCTGGTGATGTTGGTGAGGCCAGTGATGGTGGTGAGGCTGGTGATGGTGGTGGGGCCGATGAGGCTGGTGATGTTAGTGAGGTCGGTGATGTTGGTGAGGCTAATGAGGCTGGTGATGTTGGTGAGGCTGGTGATGTTGGTGAGGCTGATGAGGCTGGTGATGTTGATGAGGCTGGTGATGCTGATGAAGCTGGTGATGCTGATGAAGCTGGTGATGTTGATGAAGCTGGCGATGCTGATGAAGCTGGTGATGAGGCAAGTGAGACTAGTGATGTTGATGAGGCTGGTGATAATGATGAGGCTGCTGATGTTGATGAGACTGGTGATGCTGATGAAGCTGGTGATGTTGATAAGGCCAATGACCCTGGTGATGTTGGTGAGGCTGGCGATGCTGATAAAGCTGGTGATGTTGATGAGGCTGATGATGCTGATGAAGCTGGTGATGTTAATGAGGCTGGTGATGCTGATGAAGCTGGTGATGTTGATAAGGCCAGTGAGGCTGGTGATGAGGCTGGCGATGCTGATGAAGTTTGTGAGGCCAGTGAGGCTGATGAGGCTGGTAATGTTGGTGAGGCTGGTGTAGCTGGAGGCTGGTGATGTTGATGAGGCTTGTGTAGCTGCAATGTTGATGAGACTGGCGATGTTGATGAGGCTGGTGACATTGGTGAGGCTGGTGTAGCTGGTGAGGCTGGCAATGTTGGTGAGGCTGATGAGGCTTGAGAAGCAAGTGAGGCTGGCAATGTTGGTGAGGCTGGTGATGTTGGTGAAACTGATGAGGCTGGTGAAGCCAGTGAGGCTGGTAATGTTGGTGAGGCTGATGATGTTGAGGCTGGCGATGTTGGTGAGGCTGGTGATTTTGGTGAGGCTGGTGATGTTGGTGAGGCCGGT